>NW_013667368.1:171132-181373 GCF_000517525.1 Limulus polyphemus | reverse complement strand
TCTTTAGAGCAGTGGTTTTTAACTTTTATTTTGCTCCATGCCCCACCTCGACACCTCAAAAAAGTTGATGCTCCCTTAATATAAAAACAAATTTGGTGTTGAAAAGGTATAATAATATAATGTAAAATTTACTAAAAAATAGGAGATTAATTAATAATAAACTTTATATCTTTAGAGCACTTACTAACACTTTCATTATTGTTTATCGTGTGAAATTCACTAACATACGAACAACAATGCAACTTACCGCATCGCTTCTACACCTCACAAAGTTAATGTTTAACTGATCCGAATCTAGCGATCACCGGCAATAAATGAATGACAAATTTAAAGACCGTGTCAGACGACTCAATTTTGAGTCACGGAGCGTTTTTCGCTCTTCACACCCAAATGAAACAAATTTTCTTATTGCAGCATTTTCAAATCCCCCCCCTCAATATATTCAAATTGTCCCTCTGTGGGTCGTGCGCCCCACGTTCAGAAACACTGCTTTAGAGGATGTTCACATTAACATAGAGAAAAAATAATTTTTGATGTCAATAATAATAGCGCTACAACATTTTAGCCTTTTAATTTCGATTCCAGATTACACAAAACACATTAGTTAGTTTGTTTGATTGAATTTATGCACAAAGCTACACAATGGGCTATCTATACTCTGTCCACCACGGGTATCGAAACCCGGTTTCTAGCGTTGTAGGTCCGCAGACATACCGCTGTGCCACTGGTGGGGCTTCCCAAACTTAGAAATTATTAAAGCCTTATTTTACAAAACAAATATTTTTATTTTTTACACTTTTTGTTATTTATGTCTGAACTCTTATTGCAGAATCATCAATATTTTTCCAATGTTTTGTTTGCAGCCTTTTCCCAAACGTAATTTAATTCAAAGTTTTGAAAGCCATAATATTAATTTTAACTTTTACATTCTATTTTTTCTTTTTCTTTTATCTTTTCTACTTTATTTTCTAGTTATTGGCATAGCCGGTCCTGAGGCCAGCACCATTGCTGATGCCATTTCCTGTATTTGGTTTGGTTTGTTATGAATTTCGCGCAAAGCTACACAAGGGCTATCTGCGCTAGCCGTCCCTAATTTAGCAGTGTAAGACTAGAGGAAAAGCAGCTAGTCATCATCACCCACCGCCAACTCTTGGGCTAATCTTTTACCAATGAATAGTGGGATTGAACGTCACATTATAACGCCCCCACGGCTGAAAGGGCGAGCATGTTTGGTGTGACAGTGATTCGAACCTGCGACCCGCAGATTGAGAGTCGAGCGCCCTAACCACCTTCTTGAATTAAAAAAAAACAGAATGCAAAATTACACATTTAAATTTTGTAAAATAGACTTTATTTCTGAAGAACATACATATGTGTCATGTAGACCTAACAAGGTAAGCATGTTACTTCGTCTGTTTACCTCGCATTAATCTGTGTTGTATTATCTTAGAAGAAACATTATTAAATTCTGATAAGATTGCTTTGTTGCTGCTCGTTTTTTGTTACATTACACTGTGAAATTGAATGTGAGAAAAAATTTTTTTTTTTATTTTATTGTCTTTTCATGCGCCAAAATCCTTTAACTGTTTTGGTCATTTCCTGAACTTTATTTATTTAAACCTTTTCTAGTATTCTAAGGGTACTGCACTACAATAGGTATCACCTGCAACATTTTCATAGTGAAGTCATAATAAAGGTTTGTAGCTTGAGCAAACTTTCAGCAATATATCTCCAGCCTTGTTTGCTTACTTTTTGTGATCTCTATTTGTAGATTTTAAATTCTCAATTTTTAATGATTTGTATGTTAGCTTTTTAATACAAAGCAATGGGCAAATATATGCCTAGAGTAAGAGACAACCCCCAATAAGTGCGTATAAAGTTTTAACAGTAGAAAAGCAGCATTTTCAAATAAAACAAATACGTCTAAAACATCTTTTTAAATAACGTTTCGTGTCTTTTAAAGTAATTACTTACTGAGCTAGGTGACTCTGTGCCTAAGGTTTCGTGTAAACACGTGTGTTTACACTAAACAAGTACAAAAGTAGCCCTTTAGAACAATAATACATCTATTATGTATTTATAACCACGTGAATCAACTTTTAAATATGTCATGGACATTCCATGTAGTACATCTGTTTAGGTTTTGGTGCAAAATACCCAGCTGATCTTGCTGTAGGCTTGTGAAACAATAATATGAATAATAATAATAATAATATGAAAAAATGGGCAAATTTTGATTTTGTCTAACAATCGTGAAATCACTTATTGTGATTATTACTAATGTTTGGGTGGACTTAACTATTGAAAAGGAAGGTTTTTGTTGGTTTTTGCCCAAATGTTCTATTATACTTTTGACCAAATTCATGTGCGATCCCTATTATGAATCACTACTGTAGTTCATGATGATAAACGCAAATGTCATGATTGATAGTCGAACACTATTAATCACTGTACCAAATGGATAAAATAACATTTTTGTTTCGATTAAGGGTTGGATCAATTTATGATGGACTCGGTGACTTACCATAAGCGTCTAAAGTATGGAAAGTCTAACTAATCTCCATCAAAACAACTGGAAGGGAACTGTACAAGATTAGCTACCATGATAGGTGTGCCATTCAGGAACTGTACAAGATTAGCTACCATGATAGGTCTGCCATTCAGGAACTGTACAAGATTAGCTACTATAATAGGTCTGCCATTCAGGAACTGTACAAGATTAGCTACTATAATAGGTCTGCCATTCAGGAACTGTACAAGATTAGCTACCATGGTAGGTCTGCCATACAGGAACTGAACATAATTAGCTACCATGATAGGTCTGCCATTCGGGAACTGTACAAGATTAGCTACTATAATAGGTCTGACATACAGGAACTGTACAAGATTAGCTACCATGATAGGTCTGCCATTCGGGAACTGTACAAGATTTGCTACCATGATAGGTCTGCCATTCAGGAACTGTACGAGATTAGCTACCATGATAGGTGTGCCATTCAGTAACTGTACAAGATTAGCTACCATAATAGGTCTGACATACAGGAACTGTACAAGATTAGCTACCATGATAGATCTGCCATTCAGGAACTGTACAAGATTAGCTACCATGATAGGTCTGCCATTCAGGAACTGTACAAGATTAGCTACTATAATAGGTCTGCCATTCAGGAACTGTACAAGATTAGCTACCATGATAGGTCTGCCATTCAGGAACTGTACAAGATTAGCTACTATAATAGGTCTGCCATTCAGGAACTGTACAAGATTAGCTACCATGGTAGGTCTGCCATACAGGAACTGAACATAATTAGCTACCATGGTAGGTCTGCCATTCAGGAACTGTACAAGATTAGCTACCATGGTAGGTTTACCACCCAGGAACTGTACAAGATTAGCTACCATGATAGGTCTGCCATTCAGAAACAGATTATCATGACCTAGTAGTTACGTTTCTCGACTTGAAATCTACGAATCCACGACACCGAATACGCTCGCTCTTTTAGCCCAGGTGCATTATAATGTAACGGTCAATCCACCTATGCGTCGGTAAAAGAGTAGATCAAGAGTTGGCGGTGGGTAGTGTTGACTAGCTACCTTCCTTCTTGTCTATCACTGCTAAATTAGGAACGGCTAGCGCAGATAACCCTCGAGTATCTTTGCGCGAAATTCAAAACAAACAAACCTTAATCATATGCAAATTAATCACGTGACTGTGACCACGGTATTAGGATTTCCGCTTACGAATCACATTCAGAAATCCCGAAAAATGTTTAATGATTGGCTCAGAGAACACGAGGAAATGTTTGGACACCTAACTTGGCCACTACAATCACAAGCCTCCACTGTCAATTTTTGAAACTTTGTTTCAAAGCATATTTCCATTACCAACAATTAGAAGAAGCACTGGCCGACTAATGGTCCAAATATTATTTTATGACGAACAGCACCTTGTTTTATCAATTTCGTGTTAATGCTGTATTGCCCGCTCGTGATGAACTAACTCGATTAAATCTATCTATCTAGCTAGCTATAATTTTCTTTGTTTATAATGTTTATAAATAAGGTTTAATACATTCAATGACACTGGCTATATTCATTCACTTTTATCCAAAAATCGATCATTCTATCTGTCTGTTGAATATGAAATTGACAATTCTTAATTTGATTATCTATTTACTCTTTTGAAGAAGGGTTTTTGAAAGTGAACTGCAAGAAACATGCACTGTTTTACGTATCGACACACTGCTGAGAATTTCTAGCACAACAAATGGAACAGTCGATAATCTTAATCCACCGATAAAACATGTTTCTCGGAGTTACAAATATGAGGTATTTTGAGGTATTGTTTTGAGGGTTACAGCAGCTGCGGGACTAAGTACAGATGTACTTCTAAACAACAAGAACGAAGTACTCTCTTGTCGTGAAAAGGCGCCAGTAGCGTTTGCTTCATTCTTTATTATTTTATTTTTGTTTTGTTTTCGAGAAATAGAAACTGGATCTCGGTTAAAGGTTGGTAAAGTTTTGGATGGTTGGAAATTATCATGGCTTAATATATTCAGCAAAACTTCCTGTTATGTTTCTATTCTGCTAAGTAGTACCACCTGTGTCCCTGTTATTCTGTAAAACTACCTGTCCTAGTTATCTATCGTTCAATAATACTACCTGGCATGTTTTTTCTTGTTAAATGATACCATCTGGCATGTTTCCTGTAATACTACCTGGCATGTTTTTTTGTTGTTCAGTAATAACACTTGTCATATTTCTCTTCTGTTCAATGAAGCTACTTGGCATATTTCTCTATTATTCCGTAATACCACCTAGCGTGTCTCTCTTTTATTCAGTAATACCACCTGTCATGTGTCTCTTCTGTTCAGTAAAACTACCAAGCGTGTTTTTCTCTATTGTTCAGTAACACTACCTGGCATGTTTCTTTATTGATCAGTGATACTATCTGGCATATTTTCTATTGTTCACTAATGTTACTTGTTGTATTTCGCTATTGTTCAATAATATCATTTATTGACATGTTTCTCTATTGTTCAGTAACATTATTGGGCATATTTCTTTATGATTTGTCTTGATATATGTAATAGTTTATTTTTTGTTATATTTTAAGTGTTGCCAGAAACTTTGTTACATAAATTTAGTGTAGTATGAAAGTATTGTGACCTCAGCATACATCCTCTTTCCAATAAGTGGTACCCAATACATCAACAAATTTGATTTACGATATTTAGTTTACATACATAGTGGCTAGAAGAATGCGTTATTTGTATTTTCAAGTTTGGTTCTTACTGTATCGGACGAATAACAATTTGTTACTCGAGAGTCTTTGCAGGAACAACTATGCTATTTTTGTAATTCGTTTTAAGGCTTAAATGTTATATACTTATTACACAGTACGCATATTTTGCATGTGTGTGTGCGTAGCCTCGGGCAGTTTCCAGCCTCATCTGTCAGCGTACGTGAACTGTTTCAACTAAGCCTATTCATACCCGCTAATTAGAAAGCTAACTTTTGGATATCAGCTTTATCATTAAGTCCACTTTTCTGCGTCAACACATTATGCTTTGTGCATATTAATAAGCTTATTCTAACTGTTGAGTTTTTAGTGAATTTTGTGCTTTGCTCATGTAGTAATTTCCTCACGCAAGGGAAGCCCAGGTAGAGAGAGATTATTAACCACAAAAGCTAAAATGTAGTTGCGAAGACTGTATATCACATCAAGGAATAATCGAAATAACCCTTAAATGGTTGTGTTTGTTCGTAAAGTTATCATGTCGCAGCCCCTGATTCGTTCATTTGTTCAAGGTATCACAGCCTGAAAATCCGAACAAACTGTGCGTGATTTTTTCATATTATAGGGTGGGTTTCAAAAATGGTTAAGAAAGGGTCAAAATCGTTGAAATCTTGCTACTGTTCTGCTGCTAGTTATTACAACAGAAAAGTAAACAAAGAATAAATTTAGACATTCTCTTATTAACAGTCTGTTATTCTCCCTAAACCTTTTTGTTATGTCCGGTGAATTTTGTCACATTTTGCGTCCGATGATTTTTGCGGCACTTTTCAACTCTACAACTTCTGTTCTTAATTACATTAGTAACAACACTCGTTTCTTACAGAAATATTTTAAGAAATAAAAGTGTTTAATTCGTTTTGTAGTCAGTAAGTTGTTCTTGATGAAAAATGTCATAAAGAATTCAGTTTATATACAAAATCAATAAATATAAACGTGTGTGTGAAAATGAAGCTGGTTTTTAACAACAGCAAACCACCCAACTCGAATCAGCCTTTCCTCAACTAAGGTTCAAAAGTTTTTTGGACATATAACTCTCTTTCTTTTTTTATGTAGTGACAAACGTTTATCTTTACGAGTAGCCTTCTCCTAAATGGTATTAGTTGATTCTTTTCCATAAAAATATCATTTCAACAAATGTTCTTGGTAAAAATAGCTTAAAAGAGATGAATTTAGGTAACGATGCAATATGACAAAATTACGTTTTATTAGTTAAATACAGACTCTGTTAGTTACAGTTAATTGTTTTCATATCAGTCTTGTTTAGGCAAAATTAGAGTTTTAGTGTTTCGTGATGAAAATTACAACGATGACCTAGAGTTAATGATCCATGATGAAAATGACAGCAATGACATAAATATAGAGAGAGTATCCGGATAACAAAGTTAGAGCCTTCCTTCCAGTCTATGAGTTCGAAAATAGGGATGGCTATGCGCAAATAACAGCTGTGTGGTTTTGCATGGAGATTCTCAAACAAACTAGCTCTCCTAAGCTTCTACGACAAATAAATATCTAAAGACAAATGTTTATTTACATGACAAAATATTCAGTTGCAACGAGCTTTGTAACATTTCAGCAGATCACCGTAAATTGTTTAATTTTGGTTTAATGTGATACTTATGATTAATGTTGAGGTTTCGTAAACAAAGCATAACAAGACGTAAATTTAAAATTTAAACCCTCTTTTTCAGTGGACTTCTTTTTTTTTTTACTGCATATTGTGTTGTCTTGGTCGACTGTTAAGATTACATTCTTCAAGCAACAGCATAAAAACAAAGTAATGACTTCATCTTGATGAAATTATTGTTCAAGGTTTTAAAAATAAACTTAAATGGAGTTTTCAGGTTCTAATTGATAAAATTAACGACATTTTAATGATATTATTTTTTATATAGTTAAAAACAAATTAGGTGAATTTCCAGGTTCTAATGAACTCAGTTAGCTACATCTTGATGACGTTATTGTTAAAGTAACTTGAGGTGTGATGAAACTTAATTGAATGGACGACAACTGCCTGTTGTAGAAACACAAGTGCAGAGGACGACGTTTCAAAAGACTTCCGCCTTTCGTCTTCAGGTCGTCAGAACTTTCGAAACGTCATCTTCTACGCTTGTGTTTCTACAAGAAGCAGTTGGCGTCCATTCAACTAAGTTTCATCATGAGTACTCTGCCTAAACAATCTATCAAACAATAAACTTGAGGTGTTTGTTTTCAGGTTCCAGTTAACACAACCAACTACATCTTAATGACATTATTTCTAGTGTTTAGATACAAAGTTGAAGTATTTTTAAGTTCTAATGAACAAAATTAGCTACATCTTGATGAAATTATTGCTAAAATATATCCGAAAAGAGCCAAATAATACTTCTCTATGTTCCAGCATTTCAAGAAAAGTAAGTATTTTCCTGTAACGCCGAGGATGAGAACTGTGAAGCATCAACACAGGGGGAAAATTTTGCTAGTTCACAAAGAGGATATACACGGAGAAGACGCAGATATTTTGTTTAGAATAATATGAATATTTGACATATCTGTTTGATATTCTTGTAACGATAATATATACTTGAAAACTGCTGCTTGAAGACCATGGTTAATATGCATACAAAATGAACAATTACATGCTTTTTTTTATTTATATTTTTTGATTGAAACGCATTTTCCGAGCCGCTTGTCGTTTATCAACTCATGGTTGATGTAGTTTTCGAAGGGAGGCAACTATGCCTTGGGAGACATTAGACCTGATAGCAGTAATGTGCAGTACTCTTTATGGATAATCACCTTGTTTTATGTTTTTTTCTTTGGAATATAAGTACTGAAAGATAAGCTCTCTTGCCCTCAGCGAGTTGAAACACGGCATTGTGTATCAAGTTTCTTGGCGCCAGAGCTTGGCGCCACTGAGACGCTTCATCCTTAGCTAATTGCACCTGCTGGAGTCAGATCAGTGATGGACCATCTGTGATGGGGGAAAGTTGATGTAAAATGTGCGCAGCCTCAGAAATTAGTCATGCTTTCATTGTATGACCACCGTTTTTGAGCTGTAGGACAATATTTTAGGTCCCATCCTTGTGGTGAGAAAAGCACAGATAGCCTACTGTGCTATTTTGCGCTTAACAACAAACAAACATGTTGGTGTTTGATTTAGTTGATTTCTATGAGAACCTAAAGATGGCGCCACCATAAGACCAAGTAAAATTACTTCAGTCCACCCATTCGATTTGCTTAAATTCAATGAACTATTTTCAATGTACTTCGTCTCATCACAGTTGGTGACGTCTCACCGTGTTCAGAGCGCCCCATTTACCTCTTAGTACAGTAAGTAACCTTAGGCTGTTAACACAACACTGTCTACATTCATTTTCGTAGGCTCCGCGCAGACTAGGTCTTGAATTTTCTCCAATAGTAGTATATGTGGCAATCTAACGGTTTTTTATAGAACAGGGCTCCAGCGTGTCTGATATAAGCTTTGAATATAGAGTTCTTTGACAACAAAGCAAACGTCGATAATAAATGATATCCTGAATAAATGTATTTTTACATGTAGACATTTTATTGTGATTACCAAAAGGACAAATGCAATCTCACGTACAGTCAAAAAGTTTTTGTTTTTTTTATTTCGCGCTAAGCTACACGAGGGCTGTCTGCGCTAGCCGATCCTAAATTAGCAGTGTAAGACTAAAGGAGAGGCAGCTAGTCATCACCACCCACCGCCAACTATTTGTTAGTAAAGACTGTCACATTATAACGCCCCCACGGTAGAAAGGGCGAGCATGTTTGGTGTAACGGGGATTCGAACCCGCGACCCTCAGAATGCGAGTCGAGCGCCCTAACCACCTGGCCATGCCGGGCCCAGTCAGAAATAAAATGAAAAAATATCTTATAAGATAATCGTTACTTTGTTTAATTGCTTACTTAATGACTAAAAAAGTTATCTGAGCTGTGATTAATGTTATATGTATTCGAAATTACTTTTAGGATGGTAAGATCATGTCTTTTGTTGTTAAAAGTAGGTAAGAGAAAATAATATTTGATATGGAAAAAAGAAGTACACTGTATTTATTGTTCAGAAAATTAGAAGTTACTAGACCACCGTGACCCGTTGGGTCACCCACTATTCAGGAGTTATGAAGAATTCAAGCTAATTTCAATATTGCATCGTAATGAAGGTTTATTTTGAGATAATCTAATTAAATATTTCAATCCATTCGTGTTATTCATAATTCAAGAAAAGATATTTGATTGTTGATCGGGAGTAAAAGGAAAGACCATTTCATTTTTCAAAAAAGTGAAGTAAGAAGTTTCGTAAAGAGCGCGAACGGTAGTGTGATGTAAAATTACTCATGCTAGACATTTTCATAAAAGTGACCCGAAATTATTTCTTATCATACTGTCTCTAATATACACCATAGTAACAGTTGGATAATGTCATTAGTTCTTATCACATGGTCTCTAATATACACCATAGTAACAGTTGAGCCCGTTGGATCATTCACTATTCAGAGGTTATGAAGAATTCACGCTAATTTCAATATTTAACGAAACTTGTTTTATTCTGTTTCTATTCTCATTTCATTACAAATATTATGCGCCGTTTTTGCTGTATTTAATTACAGACAAGCAAACAATCTCAGAGTTTTAGTACTATATAGATGTAATTTTTCTCATGTTAAACGAAAGTAAGAAACACGGTTTGTATTGTTGATAGAAAGTAGAAAATACAGTGTCATGTTGGTGGAAAATAGAAGATACAATGTTCATCGATAAAATAACGTAGATGACAGGGTGTTCATTATTGATAGCTTGATATATAGTATATATTATTATTTTTATTGTTCATAGAAAGCAGCGAACTATGGCATTGATGAAATAAAATAATACATTAGGCATGTAATACTGGTATAAGTTACAAAACATAACATTGTTGCGTCAGCGAGATCACGTGACTATT
>NW_013667368.1:119634-170292 GCF_000517525.1 Limulus polyphemus | reverse complement strand
CTATAAACCGGGTTTCGATACCCGTGGTGGGTAGAGCACAGATAGCCCATTGTGTGGCTTTGTGCTTAATTCCAAACAAACAAACAATGCTGTGTTGTAGCCTACAGAGTACATAATATAATTATTCTCGTGATTCATGGCATGCGCACGTTTTACTTACGTCACGACAGTACAAATTACAATATTAAGAGTCCTTTATGTGACGTCATTTTAGTGTCTACTGACTGACTGACAGACAACACACTGCTATATATAGTGGTGCGAGTGGTTAAAACAGGTGTCTCCTCCAGACGGCCTTCGGTTTCCTTTCGGAGAAATAAAAGACACTGAATCGCACGTGTAATATTCTGAACGAAGTTACGGGACTTAACAAACCTGGTAATAAATCACTGTAATTAAAACAAAACATCAAAAATTAAGTTAGGCAACAACAGACACTGATATTCTTGAGATAACCTAATGTAATTCAACAGAGTCAATTAATGTGTCTGTTTACAGATAAACATTTAACAATATTGCCATTTAAATTCTGATTCAAATAATACAGGTAGACGGTCCTAAATACGGCGACCCGAAAACTGGAAAATTACAAATACAAAGACAGGACAATAGAATATAATACAAATCAAATCACAAATGCAATAAAATACAGAATATAATTAACCTGAGTGCTTTTTTAGCATTATTTTGTTTTATTTATCTTTTTATCTACATTAATAAATAAATTGTTTCCAAAAATCGGTATCACATTCTATGTTCCCCGATGGGATAGCAGTAAGTTTGCCGAATTACAACGCTCAAGTCCGAGGTTCGATTCTCCGCGGTGGACACAACAGGTAGCCCAATGTGGCTTTGCTCTCGAAAAACAACCAGACAACCAAATCCTATTGCATGCAAATAATTTTTAAGATTTAATTATTTTATATTAACAGAGCTAAATGCTCGTGCTGTATCATCAGCAAACAGTAATTTTACAAATTAACACGTCCCTCATGAGCCAAGGATTGTCTTTACACTACAATTTGTTGAATAGTAAAAGTAAATTCAACCCGGAAAATCCCACAGAGGGTGGTCTTGGACGTATCTTTTCGAGACAAGTTTTCGTTTGTTAATTGATAAATTTTTAACTGAGATACAGCATCCTCAAGTCTCCATACTAGCTAGTACTAAGGTCTACCCGCTGAGAGTAAATTCAGTATATATCAATAAAGCCACATTCCCAGCATCATTAATTAAGCAATTACCAACTTTTTATGCTTCTGCTATCACCTTTTAATGTTTAGCTTTCAATTGAGATACAAACGATTTCACATGCGATTCGGTAGGGAAGGTCGAAGTATCACGATCGTCAGCAGTAGGATGAGCAGACAAGAACATTTTGAAAGCAGCTGCAGGCATAATATTGTACTCGGCTTGCTGCACAATATCTACCAAGGTGGTTCTAAACGGTTCCTGAATACCTCTGCGTGTCATTTGGAGACTTCTATGCTTCTTGTGCTTGGGCGTTAAGCTCGTGATGCGCTGACGGATTTCAGTCACCTTACCACTTCAAATCACTTTTTGCAGCCCCAACGCTAAAATATTGCGGGAAATGCCTTCTTTTTAGTCAGTAAAAGTGATGAAAAAACTTCAGTTCAAATTAAGAAAAACCGAATTGGGTAGTTTTTTCAACAAAAAATGCCCCTCCCCCCACTGGCTCGTGTATCTTATGTACCTTATTCATGGCCAGGTGGTTAGGGCACTCGACTCGCAATCTGAGGGTCGCGAGTTCGAATCCTCCTCACACTAAACATGCTCGCCCTTTCAGCCGTGGGGACGTTATAATGTGACGGTCAATCCCACTATTCGTTGGTAAAAGAGTAGCCCAAGAGTTGGCGGTGGGTGGTGATGACTAGTTGCTTTCCTTCTAGTGTTACACTGCTAAATTAGGGACGGCTAGCGCAGATAGCCCTCGTGTAGCTTTGCGCGAAATTCAAAAACAAAAACAAATATGTATCTTGTTAAAAATGGTTCTAAGTACAGAACCATGTGGAACGCCATATTTTATTATATTCTCATCACTACAGTTATTTATTTTTACAAGCTGTACTTTATATAGCTAAGATTCAAACTATTCTAATCCAACTCCTCTTATTTTTAGAATTTCTATTTTATGTAATAATAATTGATGTTACACTATGTAAAGTGCTTTCTTTAAATCCAAAAAGTACACTAATATTTTAATTATTATCGAAGAACTTGTAAGTATTTTGTATGAAGTTTGATAATGCCTCTTCAGGATTGACTTTTAGAGAAAATATTTGTTAATTTAAAAATATAGTCAAGCTATTTTTTATAATACTTTAGAAAATGATAATGAAATAGGTAAGAAATTTACATAATTATTATCATAATTTTTTTTGAATATTGAAATTACTATACCCTCTGTAAAACACTTTTGTTGTAAGAGATAACTTATAAATATAAACCAATGATTCTGCTATATAGTTTATAGACTCTTACTATTTCTGCTGAAATTCCATCATGCCCTGGACTTTTCCGAAATATTATTCTCGTAATTACAGTTCTCACTTCTTTGTTACATGTAGGAAATAAACACACGGAATTATTATTTCTATTTATATTAATAATATGTATACTTGATGCCCGAAACAGTAAGATATATTGTGAAGTAAGTATTCTTAGTGCCTGGCATGGGCTAGTGGTTAAGACACTCGACTCGCGATATATTGGTTGTTAGATGGCAACCCATCCTCAAACATGCCCGGCTTTTCAGCCATGGGGGCGTTATTATGAGACTGTCAATCTCACTGTTCGTTGGTAATTAGTAGCCCAAGAGTTGACGAGGGTGATGTTAACTAGTTGCCTAATCTCTAGTCTATCATTTCTAAAATGTTCGCGGCAATGGTAAGTTTACGGATTTACAACGCTAAAATCCGGGGTTCGGCTCCTCGCGGTGGATACAGCAGATGGTCCAATGTGATTTGCTCGAAAATAAAATCACTTCAAAATTAGGGACGGCTAATGGAGATAGCCCTCGAGTAGATTTGCGCGAAATTCAACAAAAACAAATATAATAAACAAGTTTTCTCAGTGCCTAAAACAGTAAAATGTATTGTAGAGTATGTTTCTTAATATCTAAAACAATAAATATATGTCCCAAATAGGTCAGTGCTAAGTTTAGACGAAAATCCGGAACTCGATTCCCCGTGGTGGACAGAGCGCGGATAGCTTATTGTTTATCTTTAGACTAAGACAAACAAACAAAGTGAGTAAAATATATTGTTGATTAAGTTTCGTTAGAGCGTAAAACTGTAAAATATATTGTGGATTAAGTTCTGTTAGAGCGTAAAACTGTAAACATATTGTGGATTAAGTTTTGTTAGAGCGTAAAACTGTAAAATATATAGTGAAGTACGTTTTGTTAGAGCGTAAAACTGTAAACATATTGTGGATTAAGTTTTGTTAGAGCGTAAAACTGTAAAATATATTGTGAAGTACGTTTTCTTATTGCGTATAACAGTAAAATATATTGTGAAAAAGTTTTCTTAGTACTTAAAACAGAGAATATATTGTGGATAAAGATTTCCTATTGCTTTAAACAGTAAAATATATTGCATGTTGAGTAAGTCTTCTGAGAGCCCAAAGCAGTGAATATATAGTAGGGGGAGTTTTCTAAGTACTTAAACAGCGAAAATGTCACAGAGTAAATTTTCGTAGTTCTATAAATAGTGAATATATTGTGGAGTAGGTTTGGTTAGTGTGTAAAACAGTAAAATACATTGTGAAGGAATTTTTCTTAATACCACGAAATCGATCCTTTTCAGGTTGCTGCTTGTTTATGTGTATCGGTAAACAGCCGACCATAATCAATGATTTCTGTTCGTCAACCTTAGATTCCAAATATATAATATACACAAATATACAGATAACCTATATGTGTGGGTTTATTCCATTCATTTCTGTCAAAAATGACATAAAAACTATTAAAAGAACCAGATTTAGGCTTAGCAGGCTGTGACCTATAAGTAATAAAAGGGCATAATGCTGTCATATATTAACGTTAAAAACTTTTATCATAGAATCGGTAGACCCTATATGTAGGGATGGTCGAAGTACTCAATAAGCATAATACCAATATTTAGGCTAAAAAATCAACAATGATAGAGAGTTTTACTTTAAAAGATGATTGCCACTCACTTTCATTTGTTTCTCCACCCAACAAGCCCACAAACAAGGCAAGAAACCAACGCTAAGATACCAAACCAGAAAGTGACCAACCCAAGTTGTTCATCTTTCTTCTTGTTGTTTCAGTCGAGATAACTCTACAACTAATTTATTACTAACGTCAGTTTAAACCTAAATCCACTCTATGTGTTTCTGGTCAGTGCAAGATGTCATCGTTTAGTCGTAGTAACTAGTAGTAATTTAAAAAAAATCAGAATTCAAGTGTAAACGATGTTATCATTATCACTTGAAGTTAGATTTCTTACAGAAAAAGCTTAAACACAGCGTGAACCAAGAATTACCACTCAATAGTAGATGAACATTAGATGACTGTAACATGTAGAATATTCAATGCTTTGTACACTATGCAATCGGTTTCTTTAGGGAGCCACTCCCTATATAATATATGAAGTTAAGGAGTAACAAGAAATAAATACATATAATATGAAACTTTATTGCACACATTCACAGACTGCACTAACTTTCAGTCGAGGGGGAGGAGTCACAAAACAAGTAATTAAAAACATTTTGTAAATGTAAAATGATGTAGGGATGGCAGTGCCCAAAACAATACAAACAAGAATATAGGGATGATACAGCTATACATAGATCATCTTTACACGACTTTCAATATCAAAATCTAACGTTACACTGTAAAATGCATACTTGACTTTAATATTCCTGCAGTTAGAAGTTATATATTCCTGACTGTTGGTATGCAGTTTGTTTATCATAATATCATGGTCATGTCAGGGTAGGCATCTATGTAGTGAAAGTAAGTACCTAGAACTTACGTACAAGGAAAACCAAGTTGAGTCAAAACATGTCTTGATTATTACAGATCATTACACTCTCGCTACGAGGTCGGTCGAATTAACCGACCTCGTGACCATTTTGTACTTGTGCATTTTACAGTATAACATTAAATTTTAATACTGAAAGTCATATACGAATGACCTATGTATAGCTGTATCATCTCTATATTCTTGTTTGCATTCTTTTTGGCACTGCAGTCCTTCATCATTTTACATTTACAATTTTTTTAACCGCTTGTAAGCAATAAAGGGAAGTAATGAAGCTAAGATTCTTGTTTCCAGTTTCAATGAGCTTATCTTTAATCTCTAAAACGTTTAATTCAAAAAATAACTTCAAACATCTTTAAAGAATAAAGGCGGTAAAACTTCCAACTTTTCGATAGTTAAAAATAAGTTGTTTTACATATAAATGAAATAAATTAACTTTGATTATAAATATGTTTCTTTGAGTTGAGTCTATGGAAGAGTTTCGTTGTTCGTGTAGAAAAAAATTTGTTTGAACGATCGCTAATATATTTGCAGCAACTCAGAAAGGACGACTTTTTAGGCCGAGAGAATTCAGTTGTATAATGGAATTTTAACTGACCTGTTAGGATCGATAAGAAAAGTTTTATTAGGTGAATTATTTTAGTGCTCATCATAAAATGTTTGAAAATTTTTGGAATATTTTAGCTAGTTTTTATTATTATTATTTTTTGTAGTTACCATGAGGTATATGATGATCATGAGATTGCAGAGTCTTTTTTTTCCCGGAATTCGGGTTTTCTGGGATTACAAAATAGAGAATTAGAAAAGCTTTGCATGTATCAGTTTTTAAAATGTTGTTAGCAGTATAAAATTTAACAATGATTTATTAATGTTACATTTTGGTGTCACTATGATTGGGATATCAATAGAGCAATAACGACCTCTTGAAAAATATTGAAATGCCAATAAAACAGAAATACAGCGAGAATCGAACCTTGAATTTGAACATTGTAAATACGTAAACTTACCGCCCCCCTTCCCTCCGTATACTTCAGGAGAGTAAATGGTTTAACTCTTTCGAAGGGAGTGCCCGGCATGGCCAGGTGGAGAAGGCGCTCGACTCACAATCTGAGGGTCGCGGGTTCGAATCCGCATCCCACCAAACATGCTCGCCCTTTCATCCGTGGGGGCGTTATAATGTGACGGTCAATCCCACTATTCGTTGGTAAAAGAGTAGCCCAAGAGTTGGCGGTGGGTGGTGATGACTAGCTGCCTTCCCTCTAGTCTTACACTGCTAAATTAGGACGGCTAGCGCAGATAGCCCTCGTGTAGCTTTGCGCGAAATTCCAAAAACAAACAAACAAACTTTCGAAGGGAGACATTTGATTAAAATGTTTGACTTATATGTTCAGATGTTTCAAAGAGAAAAGTTTGATTACAATGTTTGAAATATCAGTTCAGGTGTTGCAAAAACCAGTAAAAGTTTGATTTTATTATCTGAAATGGTTTGGTTCAGATCTAGTGAAGAGACAGGAAAGGTGTGATCACAATGATTGAAATATCAGTTCAAGTCTTTCGAAGAATAGAATAGATTTGATTGCAATGTTTGAGGTGTCGATTCATGTCTTGCGATGAACATGAAAGATTTGATTACAACGTTTGAAGTGTTGAATCAGATCTCGTGAAGAGAAGAAAAGGTTTAGCTATAATGTTTAAAGTGTTGATTTAGGTCTGGCGAAAAGCAGGAAAGGTTTGATTGTAATGTTTGAAACGTCGTTCAGATCTTTCGAAGAGCAGAAAAGGGTTGATTACAATGTTTGAAGTATGGAATCAGATATCGCGAAGAGCAAGAAAGGTTTGATTGAATGTTTGAAGTGCCGTTCAGATCTTTCGAAGA
This sequence comes from Limulus polyphemus, assembly GCF_000517525.1. Classification (NCBI taxonomy): domain Eukaryota; kingdom Metazoa; phylum Arthropoda; class Merostomata; order Xiphosura; family Limulidae; genus Limulus; species Limulus polyphemus. Next base: position 163,386 of record NW_013667368.1, on the reverse strand, counting down.
GCAGAAAAGGGTTGATTACAATGTTTGAAGTATGGAATCAGATATCGCGAAGAGCAAGAAAGGTTTGATTGAATGTTTGAAGTGCCGTTCAGATCTTTCGAATAGTAGGAAAGGTTTGATTAAATTACTTAAAGTATCATCACTGTTATCACTTAATAAACTCAGTTTTATCCTTGAGGACTAAGACTAATAACATGGGTCTTATGGTGGGATGTACCATTCAGGCGTGTAGCAACAACTGCACTTGCCAGAAAACAATAAATTATGATTGTGTTCTCTGTTTAACTTTTCCCGAGTAGGCTACTAGCGCCCCCAAGTGTCTTCCTCGCGCGAGAGAAATCGACTTACCCTGCCGCTCGAGTCACGTAGTCTTGCTACACCTGACCGTAATTCCGCTTTTCCCTTCCTCGACGAAGCAGCATTAACTGGTTTTCTGGCACGAAAGGCTCCCCCCCCCCTCCCTAATAGCTCTTCTGGTTCATAGAACTGAACAGGTGAGTGTTTAACCAACCTTCTGTAGGCAGAGAAATCCAATATCAAATTAAAAAGAAAAATTCATGAAGGTTTTGGACTGTTATAGATTCGTTTACATTTATCGAGTTGTCTAAGGACGTATGGATATGTATATGAAAGCTCTAACTAACTGTTAACAATCGAAATTTGCTTGCAGTGATAGTCAGCGCAGATTTTTAGTATTAGGAAAATACAGAGCTTTGATGAATGATTGTAGTATCCTGTTATCCAAAAGGTAATCAGATTTCAGCACCTGATCATGCTCTAATGCATGGCTATAGTGTCCTTTATTCAAAAAGTGGCCTGGTTTCAGTGCATTATCGTGTTGTGAAGGTCGCATTGTACTGTCATGCTGTCAAAAGGTGGTCAGATTTTTAGCATATGATCATGCTATGATGCATGATTTTAGTATCCTGTTGTCCAAAAGGTAATCAGATTTCAGCACATGTTCATGCTGTAATGCACGATTGTAGTGTCCTGTTGTTCAACAAATGGTCTGTTTTCAGTACATTATCGTTTCTGATGGTCGCATTCTACTGTCATCAGACTTTAGCGTAAATGAATTAATTTAAGTAGATGATTAAATTCTAAAGTCAATACTTTAATACATGTTTATGTTCTAAGACTTTACTTGCAGGACAAGATTGTGCTTACTAGCCAAATAATAATGTCTGTTTGTTTTGTTTGAATATCTTGAGGGAAAAATTAAATACACGGTTTATTTACGGGTTGATATCAGCGTAATTTATAAACAACAGAAACATATTTTTTAAAGTATGTTAAGTGAATATGTTGTATAATAATACAAGCTCAAATCGGTGATCTATTCACCCAGGTCTTGTTAATTTGTACATGTAACATTCTTGTTTACTTATAAAGGTAATGTTCGTGTTGATTTGTACAGGTAATGTTTATGTTGTTCTATACACGTAATATTCACGTTGATCCACATAGAGGTGATCTTCATTTTGATTTGTACAGGTAATGTTTACGTTGTTCTATACACGTAATTTTCACGTTGATCCACATTGAGGTGATCTTCATGTTGATTTGTACAGGTACTGTTTATGTTGATCTATAGTTTTTGATATGGATTTAAGTTCTAAATATGTAAAGTTTACATTGAACACTTTGAAAATAATAATATGATTGTTGAAAAATGAGAAAACAGTGAGAGTTAAATATGTGCCATATTCAACACTTTGGAAGTCATGGTATAATTGTGATAAAAAAGTGAGCTTTAATGTTTACTTTTTAACATGTTGAAAAGCATAATGTTGTTGGAATATAACATAGAAGTTATTCTGTTTATAAAGCCAAGTATGCTAATCAAGTTCATAATATTGAAGGCTAAGAACGTATTGAATGTATACAGGATTAATGTAAGATGATGTGAATATATCAAAACGTTTTCAGTTCTGGCTGTTCGTTTTCGACCTCTGACTTTTACCTGACCTTGCAACAATTATTACTGGCAGTAACTCCAAGTTAGTATTTGGTTATAATACAAGTTTTAAAATGATTAAGCTGTATTTTTATTCAAAGTTTACGATATCAAACACTTCATGTATTGTTATATTATTCTTATATTGTTGCATTCGCAGCTTTATTGAAAAATAAATAGGTAAAAGATAAGTCAAAGTAGACAGATGTGATTCAAATGTGATGTTACCCGTTTCCAGCGAAGATAAGAGCGACTTACTTATTAAGTGTACAACGTGTTAGGTGGATTTACAACTAACATAAGCGTTGTTAGGTGAGAATTATCTATTTTTGTAACACATATTGCTTTCGATTGAAATACTTCTTGCCAAATGAGGTGTCAACTGACTATCTTTGATTGATGAGAACCAAAGAATGAAATTCTTCTGACAGCTGTATAATAACGCCCCCTGATGTGAAGAAGAGCCATTAAAAGATGAGTGTCACTAAGTGGTACTGAAGACATCTGGTATACTCACTTCTGGTAGGTCAGATATTCACTTGTACGGCCAGGCACGTGATTTTATGAAAGGGAAATTAGAAAACACGTAACGCTGTAATCCCTCTGTCGGGAGGTTGCCAACAGAGTGTAGATTATCAGGACTGATAGTTCTATCGTGGTTAACGTACTATACACCCAAGTTATCCGTGAGTCGTGTGGGAGTGTATAAGGGCAGGGTTCTCAAATGTAACGAACAAGTAGATAACGTTAATATGAAACATTGTTGTTAAGTAGTAAGGCTTAGTTTTGAAGTATTTACAGAAATACGGGGTCTCAACCCCACCCACCTGATGCGTTACTGTTACGGTGTCATAAAGCACATTCTGTCAAATGCAAGCACTATGAGACGTCGGAACTTATGAACAAATTTATAACTATTTATACAGGGGCATAAATAAAACACTTCTAAGGGTCATGTCTCCCCTTTTCAAATGAAATACTGTGGTTTGTCATATTTGTTTCCGAAATTTCAAAATCCCACAAATCCTGTTGCTTCACTCTCCCTCCTCACACACACACTTCTGAATCTGTGTTTTCCTCGTGGTTACACTCCTGAATCTATGTTTAATTGTGCGATTAACTTCGATGGTTCTGAAACAATTTGTTGTGGTACATGCTTTTAATGTGTGTTCATCTCTTGTTCCGAGCTTGAGAAACATGGCTAGAAAAGATTGTTCTGAAGGACTTTGTTGTGGTAGTTGTTGAAAGTATGTTCATCTCTTGTTCCGAGCTTGAGAAACATGTCTAGAAAATATTGTTCTGAAGGACTTTGTTGTGGTAGTTGTTGAAAGTATGTTCATCTCTTGTTCCGAGCTTGAGAAACATGGCTAGAAAGGATTGTTCTGAAGGATTTTGTTGTGGTAGTTGTTGAAAGTATGTTCATCTCTTGTTCCGAGCTTGAGAAACATGGCTAGAAAGGATTGTTCTGAAGGACTTTGTTGTGGTAGTTGTTGAAAGTATGTTCATCTCTTGTCCCAAAGCTTGAAATACGGGGCTAGAGTGGCGTTTTCTGGGCGAATTTGGACTGGTAGTTGAAATGCATCTATGTTCATATCTTTTTATTGGTTTTTCTGCATATTGTTAAGCACAAAGCTACACGGTGGGGTGTCTGTACTTTGCCCACCGCGAGCATCGAAACACGATTTTTGGCGTTATAAGCACGTAGAAACCGGATCCTTGTTACACAATATTATCAGCGAGCGTTAGTAATATTATATAACGGGCTTACTAAGTACTGGAAATATAGTATAACTGCCTTAATGAGTGTTTGTAATACTATACAACTGCCTTAATGAGTGTTTGTAATACTATACAACTGTCTTAATGAGTGTTTGTAATACTATACAACTGCCTTAATGAGTGTTTGTAATACTATAAAACTGCCTTAATGAGTGTTTGTAATACTATATAAACGCCTTAATGAATGTTGGTAATAGTTATATAACCGAATAACCATCTTAGTGAACATTGGTAATACTGTATAACCTCCTTAAGGAGTGTTTATGATACTATATAATTGCCTTAATGAGTGCTGTCAGTACCATATAAACGCCGTAATGAGTGTTGTTAAATAAGTTAGTTGTCTCGAGGCCTAAATCTACCCAACCGCAGTGTTTTGTCGTATCCAGCAAGACGCATTTACAATAGGCATGTTGAATATTCACATTGATTCCGGTTAAAAAAAAACTTTTTTTTTGCCTTATTACATATTTGTCTGTATACTCTATGATGTATTTGTTGTCAATATTACCAGCCACATACGCTTTTACAAACATTACCTCTTACACATGCTTTTAACCATCACTTACAACATTTGTTTTATATGTATATTGTGCTATACTTACGTCCGACATCCCGTAGGTAGAGTATAATTAGTAATTTATATTAGAACTTAACAAAACTATTAATATCCAATTATTTTGTGAACGTTCAGAAGTTCTGAAGGATTATTTCATTTGTTTCGATACACAGAGCTGTATTGATCTTGAGACAACCTTTGGCCTTGTGCTGCGTTCACAAATGGATGCCGCTGAAGTGAATAGTTTTATCAAAATGGAGAGTTTTAGCTTGAATGTCATACTTCATTAGTCTTTCTGTTCGAAACGCGGAGAGGAAAGATAGGAGTGTATTGTGGAGTAACTTTAGAGAACAAGAATAAGAATGTACTGCGAAGTAATTTTAGGGAACAAGAATGAGAATGTAATGTGAAATAACTTTAGAGAACAAGAATAAGAATGTAGTGTGAAGTAAGTTAAGAATGTGGCGTGAAGTAATAGATTAACTTAGGTACACGTGAACTATTCTTAATATCGTTTATAATAACACTAACTTTTATGTCTAAATATGCAAGATAAAATGTCTCCCCCTACATCTCTGCTACGCATGCGCACATGGGAATTACTTATTCTCCGCTGTGTTATGAGGATATTTTAAACGCCATTTCACACTTCACAACTGTATGAGTTTTCATGCCGTGCGAACGATCGTGGATTGATGTAAAGAATGTTAAGTACCTATATTTATCTTTCTGAAACTCCACACACACAAAAAAAATAGTGAATTAATGTGCTTTTAAGGAGTGGATATTATTGTCTTTCGAACCACCCTCACCCTCTCTTAGGATAAACTAATAATTAAGGTAAAGAAGGATAATTTTCAATGGCTTATTCTTCAAATGTGTTAAATTACTTAAAATCTTGGATTATAGATATTGATAATGAGCCCCTTTTTGTGAATCATTTAAATGTTTCTTAATAAATATTCATTTCGACTGTGATGCAACGATTGATTTTTAAAAACTATTTACCGTTTAGATACTGAATTAGTTACTGCTTCGCATCGAGGGATATTTCAGAAACTGTGTGACGTGAGAAAAAATTGAAACAAACTGTTGTACTGATAAATATTTTTATACGTCCATATAGAAATACGAATACTGGTTTAAATATAGGCCTACTTATATCTGAGGTTTGATTGATTTTTGTTTCAGAATTACTGATGAGCAGCGAAAAGAAGATTGGCGAGATGCTTTGAGTCAACAGTTTAGGGTTATTTCTTACTCCAGATGTGGTGTACACTTCTATTTCTTTAAGTAAGAAAAAATAAAAACGAGCCTTATCCGTAGTTTTCCCAGTGTGGTTCCCGCCATAAATGTCAGTGGCATTTATTCTACCTACAGTAAAAAATGCTTAATGGTCAGTGAAAAGGATGTCACCGAACGTACTGGTCATTACCCTTCGTAATCACATTTTAGTCTCTCACGTGACCTTCAGTGCCAATATTTCAGAAACGACGTTTTCATATGAAAATTCTAAGGGTGAATTTTGAATATCATCTCACGGCGTCAGGCTAGACCATACAAAGTAAACTCAGAGAAAGGTGATAAGCCCACAAGTTCTACTGACCTACAATTTCCAAAAGACAGTGCAAGATTATTTTTAGTGGGCTCTGAAAAAAAATGTTTTTTTAATAGTCGAACTTGATTCATGAAAGACCTTCTGAAACAGCATCTCCACCTACACTCCTGTTGAAGCACTGACACTAACATTTAGGGGAGCAGAGGAGAACCTCGAGCAACCTCCAAACCTCTTCATTAGTTAAACACGAGAGATTTTTAATTATGCCCATTAGTTCAGATACCGATCTAAGACTGACAAACTGTTCAAAAAAAGAGACCGAATGCAGAATCAGTGATCACAACAGTACCCACTTACACATTAAACCTGTAAAGAATAAGAGAGAAGCACGACGAAGAATCAGTGACCCAAATAATACTACACCTGTAAAGGACGAAAGAGAAACACTTCAAAAGCAACGGATTTGTAACTTCATAAATGTAAGTAGAAGTTTCAATATATTAAGTAAAAATCAGCGTTAATGTATTGTGAGATAATATAGAGGATAAAGATATTATTCATTATTAGTGTATAACATTGTCATCATATTTAGGTTAAACAAGTTATTTGTTGTTGGTATCGCCAAAGTAAAGAAATTATTTAATGTGATTATGTAAATAATATTATTAGTCTATCTAGGGTAAAAATATTATCTATTGTCTGGGTTACAGAGGTTAACAACTGTCGGCTCTAGGTTAAAGAAATAACTTATTGTTGGTATGTTGAAAATAAATAGGTTGTATGATGTTTGTACAAAGATTTTACCTATTCTTGGTATATTTGTGATAAAATGTTTCTGTTGTCGCTATCTTCAAGGTGAAAAGGTTATATATTGTGATATATCTAGTATAAAGAGGTTATCGATTGTTGATATATCTGAGGTAAATATGTTATCATTTGTGTTAATACATACATAGGTTAAAGAGGTCATCTATTGTAAATATATTTAGAGTAAAGAGGTTATTGATTCTGGAGATAGGTATAAATATGTTTTGAAAACGTCATCAGGGCTAAAGGAAAAACAATTCGCATATTTAACCAATTCCTGAGACAACGAAGACTAGTTATATAGAAATTTAGTTTAATACTTGATAGAGATTTAAGTACAAAAACAATACATTATCAAACTTCGTTGCAATAGACAACAGCGAAACCATGGCTGACTTTCTGTTAGATATAGGTGGCAACGAAGTATTGATCTAGCTTCTTGTTATTGTGTGATCATTTCTTTATTAAAGACATAAGCAATAACGAAGTATTGATCTAGCTTCTTGTTGTTGTGTGATCATTTCTTTGTTAAATACATAAGCAATAACGAAGTATTGATCTAGCTTTTTGTTGTTGTGTGATCATTTATTTATTAAAGACATAAGCAATAACGAAGTCTTGATCTATCTTCTTGTTGTTGTGTGATCATTTATTTATTAAAGACATAAGCAATAACGAAGTCTTGATCTATCTTCTTGTTGTTGTGAGATCATTTCTGTCGGGTTTCATAGGGCCAGATTATTTGCAGTTGGTGTCTGTGACTTGTTGTAGATAAATTTGAACAATAAACGGATAGCACACAGTCCACTTGTTTTAAAATAACATATTCGAAACAAGTCAAATGTACAAAAATTCGTTACACTATTGGTTATAACAGTTGTATCTAAAGCTTTAAATAATTCTCTTTTCTTGTCAAAAGTCCACACAGTCTGGTTCAATTACTTTAGAATTCAACTGAAAAGACGAATTATTCTTCTCTGCTCGGTTTCTTACAGTACATTCTGCGAAACTTTCCCTTTAGAAATCATCACTATATCTGTTGGTCACCACAGTTGTATCGAGAGCTTTAAATGATTGTTTCCTTTTCGTCAAAGTCCACACAGGCGAGTTCATTTGCTTTAGAACACCCTTTGACAAGACATATTATTCTCATTTATCTCTACTGTTACAATACCACTGTGAAACTCACTTTAAATAAGGCCTGTTATGGCTAAACTAACAATCACGACATCTAACTTAACTTATTTTTACTTCTTCTTGCACTCTGTGTCTGCTCTCGACAGAAACATCTCGAAATGTCTAGCCCCCTAGTGACAACAATATTCACATAACGAGAAAGACTTAGAAGCCTCGAGTAAGATGACGTCATCAATATTACAAAAGCCAAGTGCAACAATTAAAATCTATACACAACGTACGACTCGAACCGAGTAACGTAACGAATTTTGCCATAATTACTGCTTTTAAAATAATTAATTGTTAACCCTCTTGTTATGAAAATTAAATAATCATTAAATATTAAATCACTAAATAAACTAAATAATAACTCTTAAACTAAACAGTCTTGCATATCCAACAATTTCTTTGTTAAAGATATAAGCAATAACGAAGTCTTGATCTAGCTTCTTGTTGTTGTAAGATCGTTTCTTTGTTAAAGATATAAACAATAACAGAGTTTTGATTTTGCTTGCAATCTTTATGAAAATCGTGACTCAGCTTCTGGTAAGTATAAACAATAGCAACTTCTTAATTTAGCTTATAATCGTTGTGAAATATAAACAACGAAAACATCTTGGCCTAGCTTGTAATCATTGTGAAAGCATGACTTAGCTTCTATTAAATATAAAAAACAAAAAAATCTTGACCTGACTTGTGGTCGTTGTGAACACGACATAGCTTATGTTAGATATAAATGGCAAATTCTTGACCTAGCTTATAGTCTTTTTGAAACCATGACTCTGCTTCTGTTAAATATAAACAACAACATCTTAACCTAGCTTGTATTCGTTGTGAAACCATGACTCATGTTACATATAAATAACGACAAAGTCTTGAGCTTGTAATCTTTGTGAAACCATAACTCAACTTATGTTCAATACATAAAATCAAGAAGTCTTGACGTAGTTTGTAGTCGTTACAACACTAACTCAAGTTAAATATAAACAACGATAAAGTCTTGACTTAGCTTGGACTCGATGTGAAACAATAACTTAGCTTCTGTTAAATATAAACAACAACCGAGTCGTGACCTAATTTAACGTTACTGTAAAACCATGACTCAAGTTAAATATAAACAACCATAAGGTCTTGAACTAACTTAAAGTTACTGTAAAACCACGACTCAGGTTAAATATAAACAACCATAAAGTCTTGAACTAACTTAAAGTTACTGTAAAACCATGACTCAGGTTAAATATAAACAACAATAAAGTCTTGACCTAGCTTAAAGTTACTGTAAAACCATGATTCAGGTTAAACATAAACAAGAAGAAAGTTTTGACCTAGTTTAAAGTTACTGTAAAACCACGACTCAGGTTAAACATAAACAACCACAAAGTCTTGAACTAACTTAAAGTTATTGTAAAACCATGACTCAGATTAGATATAAACAACAATAAAGTCTTGACTTAGCTTGTAATTGTTGTGAAACCATGACCCAGCTTCTGTTAAATATAAATAACTACAAAGTCAATGCCGGATCAGCTTATTAGCATATGTAGCAAATGGGTCCCACACCCATAAGAAAAACAACTTAACGTATTTAAGCACGATTTTTAAGAAATAAGGCAGATAGGGTCCCCGTCTTCTAAAAATGCTAAGGGTCCCACAGATGCTTAATCCGACACTACTTATGTTTATTGCGAAACTGTGACTCGACTTCTGTTTAACATAAATATAAAAAAAAGCCGTAAACCTTTCGTACAGCAGTTGATAAGCAATTACATTTTAGTTTCTTAATTTTAAAAAGAAAATATCGCTTTTCCGGTGTAGCGAATAAATTTTTCGAAACTTTCGTGCGTGTGTTCTTGTTGTCATTTCTTGTGATTACATTGTGAACAGTTGTAAGCTTGCATTAATGCTTGCCTCGGATTAGGACTACATAACACAGTGACCATTTCTTAGAGCTCATACATGCTTGACCATATTTCTGTGTCGTCAGTCACCTGGTTTGGATCATATCCAAATGGAGAGGTTGTACAGAGATTGGTACAAGTTGGTAGGTGTTGGGGGATTAACTCCCCTTGGATATGTTTAATGGAAATGGTTCTGAAGTAAGCAATATGTATGAGTGTAGGATACCGTATTAAACTTTTATCTGACTTAATAGCGTGATATGCAGTGGCGTGGAGAGGTTCTATGATGCCCAGGGCCTTGTACCTAAGACCTTGGGGAAGGGCGGAAAGGGTTTTACTATTCGATTCGACTCTTTGCGTTGGATGCCCTCTCGATATGGATGCCCCCCCGGCATCTTTGGCCCCCCTCCCCCTCTACACGCTACTGGTGATATGTCATTATTCTCGTCGTTTTGTATAGGCGTCTGTTCTCCAGCTGTGACAGCTACATTGTACAATATATGCTTAGAAGCCGGCTAGTTTAAAGAGAGACCCAAGCACGGCAGTCTTTTTTGTTTACTATAATGTGTTTAATAACGATTTGTTTCCATTGCACACTTGTGTAGACTTTTCTTTTGCCGTGGCTATTCGACCTATTTCTTGCAACACATTTCCTTAATTTGCTGTTTATTTCGAGTATTGATATCAATGAAGCTGAATATCATTCTAGTGACAAAGTAAGAAACTCTAATTCGGCAGGCCTGGCATGGCCTGGTTGCTAGAGTGCTCGACTCACGACCTGCAGGCCGTGAGACGAAACCCGTCATCGAACATGCTGGCCCTTTCAGTAGTGGGGCATCATAATTTGATAGTCAACCCCATTATTCGTTATTAAAGAATAATTTAAAAGTTGGCGGTGGGTGATGTTGACTAGCTGCCTTCCTTCTAGCTCATCACTTCAAAATTAGGAATGGCTCGGGTAGCTTTGCGTGAAAATCAACAATAAATAAACAAACAATTTACTTCAGCATATACATGTGCACAGTTCAACAATCTGAGTCACTATGAACAAGGTTTAGAGAATCTTTTAGATTTTGTGTCATTTTAAAACAACAAATATCTGAAATCTTGTTGAGGTTGTGGTGATAGGAAATTTCAACTTTGAACTAACTATAGTTGTTCAAATCTCAAACAATTTTTTTGTTTTTTTAAGATCTGCCAATTAGGTATTTATAAATTACTATCACCGTCGTCTTTTCTTTAAAGAGCATCTTATAGGTTTTGGTTTCTTCGAATGGCGCGTTTTAAGTTTCGTTTTTTGTGAGTTTTGTTTTTCGTAAGTAATACGTTATATTTTTTATTTTATTTGAACATTATGTTATATGTTTTGTTTAATATGGTCTGTCGATGGGCCAGCAATAAGTTTATGAACTTACAGCACTAAAAGTCGGGGTTAGATTCCTCACAGTGAGCAGAGTGTAGATAGCCCATTGTAGCTTTGTACTACGAGAACAACAATATTTTTTTTTTTGCTGTGAATACTGTTTTCAGTGTTTTCATTTTTCTTAGTAGTGTTCTTCAAGATGACGTAAATGAATGTTCTCGCGTCACTAGTTAGATAAAGTAGAACGAGCTCGGAATGAGTTTATCAATCTAACCATGCACTTTAATATATTATATATGCTATCTAATCTGAAGTGGTTCCACCTGAGTGACCGAAGTAATCAGCTTGCATGTGATTAGACAGTAGTGCATAAATCTTAATATATTTCAGTATAAAAATTATATAGTTCTGAAATCAGAGAAAATTCAGGCACGTGCACACATACAAAATTCATGTTACACATATTACATTAAATGGTCAGTAACATTTATTTCATAGAAATTTCAGTTGGCCTTCACTATAACATGGTTACTCCCAAAATCCTGTACGTAAGACTTCATTGTAACATGTTTACGCCCACGATCCCATAGTCTTTCCATGTAATATATTTACGACCACAATCCTGTAGGCTTTCGCTGTAACATTTTACTCCCACAATCCAGTTGGCCTACGCTGTAACATTTTTATTCCCACAATCCAGTTGGCCTACGCTGTAACATTTTTATTCCCATAATTCTGTAGGTTTTCACTGTAACATGTTTACTCCCGCATTCCTGTAGTCATTTACGTTTTCTATACACTTTGGTAAGCCTAAACTGTTATAAATAATTATTTTTCAATAACACTGATTTACACTATCATAAGATATTAATATGCAACCAACAAGAGTTGTCATAGTTATTAATCTGTAGTCTAATAGAAATTATTGCTTACTCTCTGTTATATGTTAATCGGTCGTCCAGTAAAGATTATCATCTAGTTTCTGGCTATCATAGTTATTAATCTGTAGTCCAATAGAGATTATCCTCTACTCTCTAGCCATGATAAGCTACTAATCTGTAGTCCAATAGCGATTATCCTCTACTCTCCACCTATGATAAGCTACTAATTTGCAATCCAATAGAGGTTATCCTCTACTCTCTGGCTATCATAGTTATTGATCTGCAGTCCAATAGAGATTATCCTCTACTCTCCACCTATGATAAGCTACTAATTTGCAGTCCAATAGAGATTATCCTCTACTCTCTAGCTATGATAAGCTACTAATCTGCAGTCAAATAGAGATTATCCTCTACTCTCTGGCTATCATAGTTATTGATCTGTCGTCCAGTAGGGGTTATTGCCTACTATTTATAATGAGTTAATCGACCGTACAGCCTACTGTACAGTAACCATGGCTTCTTACTACATGTCTACGTTTTGCATATACGTGTTAAAGATTTCTTTTCCTTTTCACCAAAGGTAAAATTGATAAGAGAAGGCCAATAAAGGAATGCACCTGTGACATAGAGGCCTAATACATCCCTTGATTGTCCTTCTCTTTTGAGTTTTTTAGCCCCCGTCTAGGAAATGTTGATGTTTAGAGATTCATTTTAAGTCTATTTGGGGAAAAAAATATAATCTCTTTTCAGTAATGGAAAATAACGATTTTAACGTGTTTCTTTTTAATCTAACATTATACCTTTTTAAATAAAAAATGCAATTGACCTGTGGGTGGTCTCTCTCTGGATTCTAAAATTTGTGTCAATGTAGGTCTCTTACCTGCTGCATCAAGTTTATAGGTTAGAGAGGCGTTTCTCACCGCCTTAAGTAGGCAAACCTGAATAGCATAAGTCAGGTTATTGTGTTTCAAAGTGACACCTATACAAATATTTAGATCAGGAGAAACTACGAAATGATATTATCTAAACACTTTAAAAGCTATTCTAAATAATTATGTAACTGTATATCTACATTAAACAAAAGTACGCCTTCGTAAGTTTTGTTTGTTGATTGGTTGTAAAGTACAAAGCTACACAATGGGCTATCTGTGCTTAGCTTTTGACAAGTATTCGAGCCCTGATTTCTAGCGTTATAAGCTCACTGACTAGCCGTTGAGCCACCGAGGGGGGGGGGGGGAACATCTTCGTGAAATAAACACGTACTCGTGAATTTTTTACACAACACTACAGCCGAGTAACTGTATTGCGATTTAGAAACATAATGTAGAGTTAACCTTACAGTAACGTATTATTTTATACAAAGTTATTAAAAATTTAATTTAAAAAAAGGGGAATAGGGATCTTTAAAACATTACAGGAACAAGATAGATAGCTTAAAGTCAAAATGCAGTCGCAAAAAAGTAAATAAATAAGCTTAAGGTTTGACACATAGTGTTGGTATTATTTCCTCAAGCTACAAGTCCCTATTTTGACTCTCCTAAATGTTATATTTTTTAGGCATGGAATCAATATAGGGATTTGTAGCATGAGGAAATAATGTGCACGGACTGGATATTGTAACCGCATGAGTTTTGTACATGCAGGCATATGTAGTATATATTTCTCTATATTTACATGCAGGCTTTATAGTTTTTAAGCTGTAAAGCTGCATATATAGATAGCCATATGAATTTTTCAAGTTGTATAGATGCCTGCATATATATTCAATGCAAATATAAGGCAATGTGTTATAATATAATAGAATATACACACAAATAAGCATTTTAAACATTTCTTATAGTTGCTGTGTTCCCCTTCTACGCTGGCCATAATAAGACCAGTCACGGTTTTCCTACAGCTGGCCAGATTTCTTCTTAGAGTGACATTCTACACACTCTACAAGGTCGAAAATGTGTTGATTAACAATTATAAATTGATTATATTAATATACCCCCCCCCCTCCATTTCTTATTTAGTTTGGGTCATAACACTCCTACAACCCTCTTCCATTGTGACGACTTTAAACTTTGGTGGGCCGTCGCTGCTGCATATTATATCTGAAACTAAATATTTGTTAAATGAAATATATAGCTACAAAATCTTTACAATTCGAAATCAAACAGTGTTGGCTATATATAATTTGACACTTACCATCAGCCATCACTGTGATTGCCGACCCGATGCTCGAAACTGAGCTTGGTGCTATCTTTTTAACTACAGCTTAAAGATTTCTGTTGTGGGAGACAGTCTAGACGTTTGTGTAACATGACCGAAATGGTAAAAAATAAACAAACTGTGATTCTTTCAGCAGAGTCGTGTCCGAAAGGGCAGGAACCCTATACACGAACAAATGATACGCGACATCAATACAGTTGCAACTATAAGTTAATAATCGCTATGGTACATGTTTCATGCCTGCCATGTAAACATTAAATTACATCTACGGCCTGCATGCAGTTATATGCGTATGCATGTAGTAGATTATGAAGCTTCATATAAACCACAGACTACATTAAAAATTGGGTGTCAACGGTTATATAGACGCTGTTATTTGCTACGTAGTCACATAAACTTATAAACTACCCTGCACCACGCGCAGTGATGAGTTTAGTAATATTGCAAAGGTTTTATTATAATACTCATAGACATTTTTGCTGTTGGCTGTCAAAACAATATTAAATAATGATAAAGAAGAAGGAATGGGTGATCCTTATTATGAACCACTACCGTGGTTCGTGATAAATAATATATACGCCTATAAGAAGCTTACCTATTAGCAATTAATGCCCCAACTAGGGGTAAATTCACTTATTGATAATGAACTTTTTGACGTAAGTACAGTGCGTAAATTAATACATCGTAAAGAAAATTAGATATTCACGCCAGTTTTGATGAGATAGATAGAAAAATGGATGGATGGAAAGATAGACAAATAGAAAGATATAGACTGATAGATAGAAAGGTAGATAGACGAATGGACGAGGGGACAGATATATAGACAAGCGGAAAAAGTCTTAGTTTAACGTAAGTGTTTTTCACACTTCAGTTTTCTTGAGAAACTTCTGCGTTGTTACTTTTACTGACTTATCTAACAGCTTGAATTAGTTACTACCGCTGCTTACCTCTAAAACCAGATTGCATCAATCTATAAGTGGGGTAGCTTCTATATCCAACAGTTTCAGTTTCGGTTTTAATTGTTTATATAGTTTTATGCCTGTGTTGTAAACAATGTGTATGCTACAAACGTCTTAGATTAACACTAAGAGATTTGATTGACTCATTTTTGTAGATATTACATGTTTTTATTTAATGGTTTGTTTCATAGTTTATATATATTATTCATCACAAGTTTGAAAATGATTTCTTGCTTAATAATTCATTTATCACCAGCATTACTGATGCTGTAAAGGGTGGATATGTGTCGAAAACCTAGGACACCACTACATATACTGTAATGGGTAAGATACATATCGTTAATTTAGGACAGCGCTATTGATGCTGTAAAGGATGGATACATGTCGAGTATTTAGGGCAGCACTACTGATCTGTAAAGGGTGGATGGATGTCGAGAATTTAGGATAAGGTTACTGATGCTGTAAAGGATGGATACGTATAGAACATTTAGGAGAACACTACTGATGCTGTAAAGGATGGATATATGTCGAACATTTAGGACAGCACCACTGATGGTGTAAAGGGTAGTTACGTGTTGAGACTCTAGCACAGCATTGTTTCTGATGCTGTAGAGGGTAGGTACACGTCATGATTCTAAGACAGCACTACTGATGTTGTAAAGGATTGATACATGTCGAACATTTAGGACAGCACCACTGATGGTGTAAAGGGTAGTTACGTGTTGAGACTCTAGGACAGCATTATTGCTGATGCTGTAAAGGGTAGGTACACGTCATAATTCTAAGACAGCACTACTGATGTTGTAAAGGATGGATACATGTCGAACATTTAGGACAGCACCACTGATGCTGTAAAGGGTAGTTACATGTTGAGACTGTAGGACAGCATTATTGCTGATGCTGTAGAGGGTAGGTACACGTCATGATTCTAAGACAGCACTACTAATGTTGTAAAGGACATTTAGGACAGCACCACTGATGGTGTAAAGGGTAGTTACGTGTTGAGACTGTAGGACAGCATTATTGCTGATGCTGTAGAGGGTAGGCACACGTCATGATTCTAAGACAGAACTACTGATGTTGTAAAGGGTAGAGACGTGTCAAGGATCTAGAACATATTACTTGTTCCAGAACTTGACATTTCACTAGTTTTCATATATTGAAATCGTATTTATTTCGTTTTTTACTTCACTCTATAAATGGTTTACATTTTTAAGATTTTGTTACTAAAGCGAATTAATACGCTCAATTCGCTAATTAATGCAGTTCTGTTTGAAGCTTCAACAAACGCATGACAGCGAAGAGGAAACTGTGCACCTCTTCGTTTGGGACTAGAAAAGATTAAATAAATGGAACTGAAATTATTTATCTCAACATAAATGTTGGTCTCTCGAAACAGAATTTTCAAAACATCAGCTGTATTTCAGCGGCATCTGTTTAAACGTTATTATGTGTACTTGTACACAAGTTCGTCCAATTCTGTGCTATATATATATATATATATATTGAGTCCCGAAGCCGCTTACGACTGTTTAGGTTTTGAATATTGAGAGCGCTTCCTGCTAAACATTTAAACTCTCGCGGTGTATTCTCCATTGTCAAACCTTGTATACAGTACGCCACATCGTGAATTCTCATGCACAACATATATTGGACCTACGCAGAAATACTGTTACTCAGTGCACATTACCCTGCTTAGTCACTGACACACTAGTCCTGTCGTATGGTATACATTACCTTGCGTAGCCACTGGTACACTGGTCCAGTCGTTTGGTATACATTACCTTGCGTAGCCACTGGTACACTAGTCCTGTCGTTTGGTATACATTACCTTGCGTAGTCACTGGTACAGCAGTGCTATCGTTTGGTACATATTACCCTGCGTAGCAATGCTGTATCTTGGTGGATATGATCCTGGGTAACTTTTTTTTTTTTAAACGGCAGAGCAGTCACTTAAAGGATATAATCGTACATAGTCATTTTGAACAAGTAAAGCAATGCTGGCACTCGGTGAATATAGTAGCTTTAGGTAACAATTTCGGCCGGTACAGCAGTGCTACTACTACTAGGTGAATATGACCCTTTGAAACCTTTTTGTTCCTGAACAGTAGTGCTTTCGCTTGCGAATATGACCTTAACTAGCCATTTTGAACCTAAACAGCACTAATGTACTCGACAGATGTGGCCTTAAGTAGCCAGTCAGTGGACATAACCCTAAATAACGGTTTTGAGCTTGAACACTGGTACTGTCATTCTTTTTACTTCATCAAGAATAACATATCCAATAGATTCGTATTTATTAGTTGTTGTTTATTTCTGTTTAAGTTTGAGTTGACTTCTATGGAAACGTTACGGAAGCACAATAAGCACAAGCTCAATGTTATGTTTACTGAAGCGTAAAGATTTAATGAAGTAAAACATGTGATTATATTTTTGGTCAAATAACTCTAGTAGAGTATTAGTATGTACCCAGATAAGAGCGTTGATCCTTATAACAGCAGAATGTTTACAAGTTAGTTTTCATCATTTTAACAAACACTGAAATATGTTCATGTTCGTGTTAGTTATTATAACAACAGAATTTATATAATTTATATGGTTGGTTATCGTAACACTAACGTATACATATTTTAGTGTTGATGATTAGTGTATATACTTTTTAGTGTGGTAATTTGTATGTATACAAGTTGGTGTTGATTACTGTAACACCCCAGAATGTGTTGCTGTTGATTACTGTAACACCACAGAATGTATACAAGTTGGTGTTGATTACTGTAACACCCCAGAATGTGTTGCTGTTGATTACTGTAACACCACAGAATGTATACAAGTTGGTGTTGATTACTGTAACACTACAGAATGTATACACGTTTGTGCTGATTACTGTAACATTAGAATGCATACAAGTTGATGTTGATTATTGTAACGTTAGAATGTATACAAGCTTGTGTTGATTATTGTAACATTAGAATGTATACAAGTTGATGTTGATTATTGTAACGTTAGAATGTATACAAGCTTGTGTTGATTATTGTAACATTAGAATGTATACAAGTTGATGTTGGTTATTGTAACACCAGAATGTATACAAGCTTGTGTTGATTATTGTAACGTTAGAATGTATACAAGTTGATGTTGGTTATTGTAACACCATAATGTATACAAGCTTGTGTTGATTATTGTAACATTAGAATGTATACAAGTTGATGTTGATTATTGTAACGTTAGAATGGATACAAGCTTGTGTTGATTATTGTAACATTAGAATGTATACAAGTTGATGTTGGTTATTGTAACATTAGAATGTATACAAGTTGATGTTGGTTATTGTAACACCAGAATGTATACAAGCTTGTGTTGATTATTGTAACGTTAGAATGTATACAAGTTGATGTTGGTTATTGTAACACCATAATGTATACAAGCTTGTGTTGATTACTGTAACATTAGAATGCATACAAGTTGATGTTGATTATTGTAACGTTAGAATGTATACAAGCTTGTGTTGATTATTGTAACATTAGAATGTATACAAGTTGATGTTGATTATTGTAACGTTAGAATGTATACAAGTTTGTGTTGATTACTGTAACATTAGAATGTATACAAGTTTGTGTTGATTATTGTAACGTTAGAATGTATACAAGCTTGTGTTGATTATTGTAACACCAGAATGTATACAAGCTTGTGTTGATTATTGTAACACCAAAATGTATACAAGTTTGTGTTGATTATGTAACATTAGAATGTATACAAGTTGATGTTGATTATTGTAACATTAGAATGTATACAAGCTTGTGTTGATTATTGTAACGTTAGAATGTATACAAGTTGATGTTGGTTATTGTAACACCAGAATGTATAGAAGTTGATGTTGATTATTGTAACGTTAGAATGTATACAAGCTTGTGTTGATTATTGTAACACCAGAATGTATATAAACTTGTGTTGGTTATTGTAACACCATAATGGATACAAGTTTGTGTTGATTATTGTAACGTTAGAATGTATACAAGCTTGTGTTGATTATTGTAACGTTAGAATGTATACAAGTTGATGTTGATTATTGTAAAACTGGCATGTATACAAGTTAGTGTTGATTACGTAACAATCTTGTGTGTATACAAGTGAATGTATTGTTGTAATACTAGTATGTATACAGGTTAGTGTTGATTACGTAACAATCTAGTGTGTATACAAGTGAATGTATTGTTGTAATACTAGTATGTATACAGGTTAGTTTAAATATACGCGCGGCTGTTTTTGCTTGTAATTACTAATCGTAGTATTCTCATCTCATTCAAAAAAATTTAGAAAAGTGAACATTTTCTAAAAAAGGATTTTTTCTGGGAAGTATTGCACGGGAAAAGTGTTCGGATTGTACTCTTAGTCATATGCATCAAAATGATTCAATGTAAAGAGCTCAAAATTTTTATAAATTTTACTGATATAAACTGTAATGTTTTTTATATGTTAAAAGTGGTACCGTTTATTAAAAAAATTATAGTTTTTTTTTAAACTCCAGTTTCTCATTACTACATTTAAAAATTACATCAATAAAGATATAATCAAACTTTCACGTACAGTCCTAGTGCCCCCCCCCCCCCCCCCAGTGGCACAGCGGCATGTCTGCGGACTTACATCGCTAGAATCCGGGTTTATACCCGTTGGTGGGCAGAGCACAAATAGCCCATTGTGTAGCTTTGTGCTTAATTACAAACAAACAAACAGTCCTAGTGAAAGTCATGTTCTTGTTGTGAGGATAGTACTTTTATTTAAAATTGTGTTCTATTATAAAGAAATGGTTGTTGCACATACCACAGTTATTTTTCTAATTGTATGAATCTTGAATACCCAAAGTGTGAAATATTTTATGGATTTGTGTTTGCGGTAATATTCAATAGATGGCGCAGGTGTTTTGATTACTTACATAGATACATCCATTACAGTAAGATGTTGAATTGTGAGTAGTAGGTAAAATCCTCGGTAAACAATAGAACACGCCCACTGTACTATTATTATTTTTTTTTTATAAAATGTTGAACTATGAGTAGTAGGTAATATACTTGATAAGCAATGGATCTTGACCACGATTTTAATACAATGATGAACTATGGGTATAGAGCAAAGCCTGGAAATTTGTGATTCGTGGAATATAATATACTTATATTTAGCTTAGATTTTTATCAGAATGTGGCGATTAAATATAAAAGCAACTCACATGTTCAATCTGGTTGTTACATTTTGACCAAACATCAAAGGCATGTTTTGTCATAAATAAGTGTGAAATAGACATAACGCGATTTTCATTCATTCAAAAGCTTCAAGAGCGTAAAATGCGTATTTTACAATTTTGCATGTGATATACACAATGAGATTCCCGTGAGATCAAACCTGTTTGTTTACAGAACAAGTTATTTTCGGGTTTCTCTTTTGAGAGAACGTCTTCATTAGTAAGATAGTGTCTGTGAGTTTACCAGGTGATTCAGCATTGATTTATTAACATGGAACTGTTAAAAGCCAACGTTAATGGCAAGCAGGTTTTTCTAGATCTTCTACAAAGTAAACAAAATCGTTTTTATGCATGGAACGTAAACACCCGGCATGGATTTTCTAAATTTTTTTCCTGTACTTTTATTAATTTCGATATCATAACTTTGAGCTTGTCTTTACGAAGATTTGTTCAATGGAGTAGTCAGAAAGTTTTTGCAAGGTAGAGGCTACATCAGTGTTTATATGTACTAATATTTTGCCTCCCGTGTTGTTATATGTATTATGTATACTAGCATAAAATACCCCGTTTTTTTACAGGGTTCAAAAAGACCCAAATGATTCAAAAAGTCCCTAATGTGCCGATTAAGCTCCTCCGTTATCCTTAATTACTATACTTACCAGAAAACAAAGCTTGTTAGGACATCCTGAGCACGTGTACCACGTTTTAGTATAATTAGCTTACTGATGAGGATATGAACACAGTTTCAAACATGGTGCTCTGGAGTACAAAGAGAGGTCAGGTACACAAAATATTATGCCTGATTCGGATTCAGGGGCCCGAAAAACACCCCTAAACCCCACATCATACCCAGGTAACCTTCCTGGCTCGTCTTATCTTTCACTTGGTAAGGGGACTACCCGAACCTGCCTGCAAACTTTGGTCTTGCTAACTTAAAAACTAATCCACAAACACACAACGTAAATTAATATAGGATGCTTAGTACAGCTTCTTTATGTATCTATCCTCTATTGCTTTGAGAACTATAATGTTTTACTATGTTCTTATTGACAGTGTGTACAGAAGTTAGAAGTCTCTTATGAAGTACAGTTTTTAATCATTATTCTACATAATCATCATCTAAGTGTTATGTCTGTATATAAGTTAATAAAATATATCTTTAAACTTTTTCAAATCTTATTTCAGAGACCAAACGATGTGGCGATTTTAACAGAGGCTGCTCTTAGCGCCATCTATCAACCTTTCAATGCTATAAAAACACCACTTGTCCGACAGGCACGTGATATTCTTATATGTAGTTTTTTTGGAGACTTCCAGAAATTTACAAATGAGTTCTTGCTACCGGCAGCTTCCTTGCTACAAAAGTTACTAACCAGGGTAAGATTTCAAGATTTAAAAAAAAATCAAAAACCTTTTTGTTTTTCAGCAACATGTTTTCTAGTTTTGCAGCCTCCAAGCTATATATCCTATCAAATTCCATATTTAACAATAAATAAAATGAAGATTTTTGCCTGGTTAGAATCCTGCTTCACATTGCTCAAAAGCCCTCCAAATTCCATTCTTGTTAACAAATGAATAGAAAACAAAAAACCCTCCAAATTCCATTCTTGTTAACAAATGAAATGAAAACAAAATACCTCTAAATTCCATTCTTGTTAACAAATGAAATAAAAACATCTACTTGGTTCGAATCCGGTTTAATATAAATTTCCACTTGTTCGGAAAAGTTATATAATTAATAGTGATTTGTTGTTTTTTGTTGTTGTCAAACCCAAAGCTACACAATGTGCTATCTGTGCTGTGCCCACCACTGGTATCGAACCCAATTTTTTTGCGTTATAAGCCGGTAGACTTAGCGCTGAGCCACTGGGTGGCACCTAATAGTGTAATTTTACAGGTTTTTATTCAAGTATTGAAGGAGCGAAATTTGGAATAAATAAGTGGCAAATATCATCTACTGGCTGAAGAGCTTTGTAATAAACGTAATAAAATTATTAGCATTATGTTTGTCTTTACGTTGTTTTCTTGAACGGTACTGTTGATGAGGGGTGGGATGCAGTATTCGATAGAGTATGTTGATTAAAATATGTACTAACGTCTGTGATTAGAAAAGATGAAAATAAGTATTGGCTAAAGTATGCGAGAGAGTCCTAACATGACCTAGTAGTTATAGTAATCGACTCGCAATCTGCAGGTAACGGAATGGAAACTCGTTGCCGAACATGTTCGCCCTTTCAACAGTGGGGAAGTTATAATGTAACGATCAATCTCATTATTAGTTGTTAAAAAGTATCCCAAGAGTTTGCGGGGGATGGTGTTTGACTAGTTTCCTTCTCTCTAGTCTGTCACTTCTAAATTAGGGACGGCTGGTGCAGATAGCTCGAAAGTAGCTTTGGGCGGAACTGCCAGAAACAGACTATGCAAGCCACTAGAATATATGGATCAAAGAGATTGAGTACGTTTCGGTTGAAACAGGTGAATATTAGCTATCTTAAAACGTGTTGATTAAGGAGTTAAACATGTGTGGAATAAGGGCACGGATTAGTAACTGCTATAATCGATGGATTCAAGAGATGAAAATATTCGTTTGACTGTTTTAAGATTGTGGAACAAGTTTAATAAAGGAACTGACAGCGAACCTAAAACCAAGATTACATTGGAGGAGTCACAATTATAAATATTTTAGACATGTAGTTTATTAGTTCTAAGAATTCTCAACTGGTTCAATCATGTAAGTGAGTTAAAAAGACTTGGGTCTAAATATCACGTAATAAGGTGGCTCATTATATACGGAAAATCGTTATTTTGTTATGCCATAGCGTGTCAAATCAGGTTAATTAAGTGAAACCAGTACTTTGTTAAGCTTAATAAACCAGTCTACGGTGATTATTGAATTAACTTGTTTTTCTGTTAAAGAGGGGAGGGAAGAGGTGTGACACCGCTGCCAGATTGTTATGGTCTAATAAGCTGAAGAGCGAATTGATGATTGTAATTGTCGAACCAAAAAAAGGGAGAAATATTTTATGAAATTCCAAAGGGCATTAAACCTTTTACATTACGCATAATATTGACTTTATCACTTGGTTGCGTATTGGATATTTTTTTTGTTTATTTTTTATGTAAACCGAAGAGGTAATAATAACTAAAGAAGAACCCGCAGCCAATTCCACTTGGACCATGTTTACTGTAAATGTCACGTGCTTCCTGCCCCACAGCAGGGCGTAAAGCCACCCTACTGACCCTCTCCCTCCTTTATTTTTATTGCGACCAACCCCTTATTTGCAAAGTAAAAAGGTCCGCCTGTTGTCTTTCTGAGAAGTGGGAGTGGAGGGGTGGTGAGCACGTAAGCAAGTCACTTCAAAAAGAAATTGTGTTTAGCGCTAGTAGGTGGCTACTTGTTTGCCCCGTTCGTCTCGGTAAGAATTAGAGATGACTCAGAGTAAAATATGTAAGTTTAAAACTCTCTTAAAACAGATAAGTTTGAAACGATTTAGATGTTGCAGAAATACTGTTCAAAGTATTCTCGTTACTAGAAAAATAAATATTTGTATATTAATGAGTTGTTGAATTTCGCTAAGTTGAATTAAGTGGTGTTAAACTTTTATTAAAAACAATCACATGAAAATAGGTACTGAAAGTTCCAAGTTAAAAAATATATAAATTGCTAGCCTTATACAGAAAGTTCATACTGTCAGAATTATTTACTTTAGGTATGTAATTGTAAAATCACTTAATTCAATATTCTGAGTTTTTCTCTATTGTCATTGATAAAACCACGGTTCTTTTGAGAGGTGGATCAGATGTAAATGCACAGATGAGGATATCTTTGTTTTCGTTTGTAGCGCCATCTCTTATCCAGTTTATTATCTACTGATCCCAACTTAAACTTTTTTTTATTGAATGTACAAATTTAACTTTAATAAATCTTTATGTAGTCAGTTTGATTATGTACTCAGTATTTCATGTTACAAACAACTTTGAGCAAGGTCCGATAAAAAGTAGAGCTATAAGGTAAAGTATGTTACAGCAATATCTGACACTTAGTGACTATACCAGAAAATAAAATATGTTGTACAATATTGAGCAATTAGTGACTATTGGTAAATAATGACGCCATAAGGTAAAATTTGTTACAGCAATATCTAACACTTAGTGATACCAGAAAATAAGATATGGTGTAGTAATATTGAACAGTTAATGACTATTGATAAACAATGATGCCAGAAAGAACATTTTTGCAGCATTATTAAACAATTAATGATTAATGATAAAGTGTAGTTCCTCCAAAACGAATAACTTGGTTTAACAACTGTTGAAGAAAGCAAATTTAACTAATATTTGAGAAAATGTTTGCAGCATTATTAAACAATTAATGATTAATGATAAATGGTAGTTCCTCCAAAACGAATAACTTGGTTTAACAACTGTTGAAGAAAGCAAATTTAACTAATATATTAGAGGAACTTCATGATAAATTAATCTATTTATGATTTTAATGATATTTTGCTTAAATCCGGCGTAAAATGTCGGGTCAGTATAAAAGAAAAACAATATTCATGAGTCAAAAATATTGTATTATTACAACTGATTTAGAAGAAATCTCCAAGTGGGTCAGCGGTAACTTTACGGGCATACAATTCTAAAATTCGGCGTTAGATTCCCCGAGGTGGACACTGAGTGAATAGTCCAATGTGTAGTTTTGCACTGAAAGAACAACAGCAAAAAAAAAAAAAAAAATAGAAAAAAAAAATGAAAAAATTACAAGATAATTTTGTTTATTTACAATATGTTATAAGTTTTACAAATATTGAGTGATATTTGCAGAGCGTAGAATTACTTGTGGGTTAATTTAACCTTGAAGATGATGTTTGCAATTAATTATATTAATGTAATCAAGATATAATGTTTGGGGTTAATTGAAACTTCCAGTTAATTTTTGGAGTGAATTTATGTTTGAAGATATTATTTGAAGGTTTATTAACTGTGGAGATTATACGCAAGCATATGTACTTCACAATTCACGTGTCTCAATAGAAATTTCGTAAACTTTGCTATTCAAACTGAAGCGTTTTAAAAATACAAGTTATTGTACCTGTTAATATAGAAACTTTAGTGAACAAATTATGGTAATCAGGGCCACGCATGGACTAATGATTAGTGTGCCGGGTTGCTGATCACAAGGTTCAAAGTTAAAGCCTAAGATATGTCTCTAAATGCGTATTATGAAAATGACTGCCAATTCCGCTATTCGGTTAAGAATAGCCATGTAGGCGGCTCTGATAAGTGGTTTTTCTTTCTTCTGCCTCTCGATGTACATTCCTGTAACATGGTGAGGGGACTTTCCATGGAATGTTCTATCTGTAAAGTTTACCTCCTCTGGGATCCACCCATGTGTTTGCCGTGCGTAGCAACCCCTGAAGGCGAGGAGAGGATTCTGGTGGTTGAGTGGTGTCGGTGGCTCTGCAACACAACACTTTTGCCTTGAATTCCTGTAGATAGGTGTCTCTATGGTGGTGCCCCCTCCCCCATGGTTAATCAGCTGGTCCTGTGTGACTAGGGTCAACTGAGTGCTAGTATTGGACGTTTTTAACGGGTGTTGTGGACATTATGTTTGGTGCTAGTGTTTGGGTATAGTGCCCACGAAGCCCTAGCATAGTTGCACTGCTCCAGTCTGGTAGTGTAGTCTTGTAGGACTCCATGATAGGTGGAGTCAGTGAGTACTGAATCGTTTCTTTCTCATGGATAAGAAAAAACAAACAAAAAAAAACAAATGAAAATCTAAATAAAATTAACCAAACTATAATTGGAAAACGACAATGTATGGACGACTCTACTGCACAGCCACAGTCAAAGTCATCTAGCATTTCTCTACCTCGCTTTTTATTTCTTCATTCGTTGTTTGACAAATATTTAGACCAATTATCACCCTTTTCCATCTAGAAGGGAATAGAGGGGCTTACAAGCCTTCCTAAGTCGATCAAGAAGATACGTTCTGGGGATATCTTCATCGAAACATCCACACCATAATATAGCAAACTCCTTGAAATCGAAATCCATCAGGAATATTCCTATTGAGGTTACTCTCATTGTTACTTTGAATTTCCCAACAGGAGTGATTGTTGAAAGGTATTTGCTTAACATTCCCGAGTCGGAGATTCTCATAGGTTTCTCCAGCAAAGGAGTTGCAGCTGTTCGACGAATACGCGCTCAAAAAGATTGAATAATGTGGAATAATTTTCTCTTTTTTGACGTTTACATTGCCACGTCCGCCTGACATTGTCAAGGCAGGTTATCTGATCTGTAAGGTGAAGCCCAATATTCCTAACCGTCTCAGACGTTTCTAACGCCAGCAGTTTGGACACTCTAAGACATCTTATAGTGGTTCTTTGATGTGTGTTCATTATGATGGCAAAGCCCATGAAAAACATCAGTGTTGATTGTACCGCCATTGCGTTATCTGTAATGGTTCCAACCCCTCCTATTTTCATTTGTGCCACAAATGGATGGAGGAAAGAGAGGTACAGTGGTAAAGGACCATTTCTTATTGTGAGGCATGGCAGTTTTTGACCCTCTTACAACTCTGACATATGCTGCTGCGCTCCATTCCACTGCTACAGTGGGGGGTACATACAGATCTCTATGTTCCTCCCACAGAACCTTTCTCTCACTATGTGAATGGTCTTCTGCTCTCCATGTATAAACGAATTGATAAGTCTATGTTTACTTTTATTTCTTTCCCTATCACTGGAACCAGTGAGTGCTTGGGACCACCCTCTCATCGGATCTGAGATGCTAGACCATCAATCAGTCACGCACACATTCATTAGAATCACACTCGTCTGATGGGGAACTGCCCCATCGACCCAGGGCAGGATCCATGGAGGTCAATCGATCTCTTTCTGATAAACAAAAATAACATGGTCATAGACAAAAAAGAAAAAACGATCTCTACCCAATTCTCTCACACCCTCTAAGCAACAATGACCATTTTGATAGAGTAAAACTTTCGAGGTTCTCATTTTGATTTAGATGACATTAAGGCTTTGATTTTTTCCGATCAACCTGTGTGTCTCTCTTTACAGAAAATAATTCTGCGACCTGCAGATGCTGTCACCTTTAAACAGTTTTCCTCGTACAGGAAAGATGAGCTGTGTGATGGAGGAGTTCATGGGGGTTTGACACGGCTAGTTAATCAGCATGCACCCACCATGTCTGCGCCACTCAATACACCACTGGAGGTTGTTGCCAACCATGTTTCCATTGGTCATCTCATCACAATTTGTTCTCTGTACCTGTCACTGAGAAAGGATTATAATCTCGCAGATATTGATGATCTTATTGAACAATTTCCATTTCATTTCTTCATCTTAATAGACTTTAATGGATACAACCCACTCTGGGGTGGTACTAATATTGATAAATGGAGTCGTTCTATGGAGCTTATGCTCTTGGATCCCAACCTTTCTTTTCTTCAATACTGGTATGAATATATATATTATATAGTTCTATCTATTTGTCCCCTTTCCCTTCTTCCCTGTTTTTCTTGGAGGGTAAACAATGACCCACATGGCAATGATCACTTCCCCAACATTCTGAAGAGATCCGCCCTGCCGATGCCATCTGATTCATGTGTCACAGTGAAATCTGGATTAAGTTGACTGGCTCTCCTTTTTCGTCACTCTGTTGGAACTTGATTCTCCTCTCATTAATCTCTCCACAATTAACTCTTGCATGGATGCAGTAACTGATTGTTTTGTCCAGACAGCTGTTTGTACAATCTCAAAAACCTTGAAATGTTTGCCATGGTATTTTCATCCATTGTACACCCTTGACTGTTAATAAACATGGAAACTAGGAAAAGGGCCTGAAACATCTTCCGAAAATATCCCACTATTCACAACCACATAGCCTTTCAGCTGTCAGATATGAGGATTATTGAATGGCAACTCCATACTGTCGTCACTCGGTTGTTGGGATGGACCACAGCAAATGTTCTTATTCTCGTCGTCTAAAACCGTTTTTGTCTTTTTTTGCCATCAGTGTGGATTGCACACTGATCCAAAGCATTGTCTGGGTGGTACCTGAAATAAAGCTGTGAGGACTTCTCTTCGACCATAAACTGACATTTATTCCACACATTAAGAAGCTTTGTGTAAAGTGTGCAAAGGCACTGAATACCCTCTGCATCCTCTCTTCCACTTTATGGAGAGTGATAGATGTTCCATAATGAAGATCTGTTGTGTCCCCATTAGACTGAAGCTGGCTTATTGATCTTTAATCTACAGTTCAGCCAAGAACTCTGCTTTGAAGATGTTGGATCCTGTATATCATCAGGAGATTTGGCTCTGTATGTGAGTTTTCCAAACTTATTTAGTCCAGAGTTTGTACATTGAGTCCTACAAACCTCCACTTCATCTCAGATGTTTCCAACGTTCCTTACCATAGCATCCTATCTGACGTTGTGTCTTCATGCCTCAGTGGGCTGTGTTTTTTGCATATAGGCAGACTACTATTCCAATGTTTGGTCTTCGTATTCAGGCACAGTTGACTGAATTGGGTCTGACTTTGGATGATATTGATGAATCAGATGATCAGCCCACCCCATTATGGATTGTTACCATCCCCAACTTTTTACCTTTCTTTGAGTCATCTGAAAAGGTTGATTATTCCTGATTGGAAGTACTGTCTTTTCTTTGCTGAACATCTTTTGAACCATTCTTCTGTTTCCATTTTTATGGGTGCTTTAAAATCTGGTGACTTTGTGGGCTCTGTCATGGTTTGCTGTGGCTCATTGGTTGCTCATAGGTTCTATGTTCACTGTTGAGGTATATGCAATTTCACTGGTCTTTGATCACGTAGAAGCTAAACCAGAACACTGTCCGATCTATACTCATTTAGTTATTTGAAGGTCTTGAAAATGCTTAGTGTGAGTTTTCACCCAGTTCTCATGGACATCCAGAAACGACTGGCTCATCTTTCGTCGCCATCCTTTCCTATTCAGTTTTTCTGGACTCCCAGCCATGTGGGTATTCGTGGGAACAAGTTTGCTGACACTGCAGCTACTTAAAATTCGTCTGTTTTGGCGTTGTCACAGCCCTGTTTGTCCCTTATGTGGACTTCAGAACTGTCATCAAGGCCTGGCTTCACACCATTTGGCAGTCGATTTGGAGTGAGCAACATCACAACATACTTTTCCAGATGAAGACTGTTGTTGTTGTTAGTTGTCCGTCTAGTTTCCATAGTAATAGGAGACAGGAAGTTGTCTTGTCTAGGCTCTGCATTGACCACAATTTCATTAATCATAGATTCCTACTATAAGGGAATGATCCGCTAATGTGTAGCCTTTGTGAAACTCAAGTAGCCATTGCCCATCTTTCACTTTCGTGCCGTCACTACGACTACAAGTGACGGAACCATTTTAGACACATTTTATCTTGGGGGCTTACCATTAACGTTGAACAGTGCCATTGACGATGGTGACATTATAAAGATTGATCGTGTTTTTAGTTTTTTACGGGACTTTTTTAACCCTATTTAATTTTTTAACCTTGTTTTGAAGAAAAAATTTGACATGTTTTAGTCTATTTTTTAATTTTTTACATTTTGTTGTATTTAACTTTTTCATTTTCCCTATATTAATAAACTATTAGGACCAAATAGCCCTCTTGCTTTGCGCCCCAAAGCCCCAACCCATCCTTTCTTCATGTCAGCGCTTTAGAATTATTAAGACTATCTGACCTGCCATTTAGCCCTATGTAACGTAAGGTGTTTCTCAGATTGAAAATACTATATCACGCACAATGTGCTGTAAAGTTTTCGCGTAAAGGTACTCAAAGGACTACTTGTGTGTAACCGACCCTAAATATGAACTAGAGGGAAGGCAATTAGTCAACACCACTCAACGCCAACCCTTGGGCTATTCTCGAACCGAATAATGTGATATGATCATCACTGTTATAGCGCACCGACGACCCATTGCGAAGCGCGTTTATGCGGCTATGGGTTGAAAACCACGAATCTCCCGATTCAATGTCCGAGCACGCTAACAACCGGGCGACGCCCAACCCCATAATTATTTATTACATAAGATGTGTGAAAGTGTTAAATTGTAAAACAATACCCTTGTCAGTAAACTACTGGGTGAACAGAGCTAGATTTTTTGTTTTCTTGCGAGCCATTTTTTTTATTGTATTCGCAGAGTAATGTTTTATCAACGCGATATGTCCATGTCTGGATTATAGGCTCACGGATCATGTAGCAAAACCAGAATAACTTCATCTGTACTATACTATGATCACCTTGAAACACTTGAGGGGTTTGGGGTATGCCCTAGAAGGATTCTAAAACCCTTTTCTTCATTAATTTTCATATTTTTACGAGTTTGACAGCAATTTCTTACCTTAACCGTGTAGCAGTACAATTTGTAGAAGCTATACAGTGACAACTGTATCTTAACGGTATACCAATACCATTGTTTATAGCAGAAATAACACAGTGATATGTCTATCTGTCAGTATAATTCTTAGAAACCAATAGTTAAAAATCAACCTGACCATCCGTATAGTTAATTAAGTATTTTACGTTTATACTTATTAAGATTAGAATGCATTGTTTTGCCATTTGGGTACCTTTGCTGTTAGTGACATTTTCGGCCGTAAATCCAGTAATATTTCTTCGAGGTTCGGCCAGCTTAGGAGACTTAGGTTACTACATGCAAATTCTAAGCTAACGATGCAAAACAATCTCTATAACAAAAGTATAATAATAAACGGTAAATGAAAATGAAAAAGTAATTACATTCGATATACTAACTAATGTAACTCATATTATTAATGAAAGTAATAATAAATAACTGAGGGAATCCACAAACATTAGTTTCTGTCTTGAATCATAATCGCTTATGTGTGCTTGTTTGGAATACTTCTCTCTCTAGCAATGCACTTTACCAAACAAAACTCATTACTACACCCCAACTGTAACAATTAAACCCGTATGTTTTAGTTAAAACTGTGTCGGGTTGATTGCATCGACTTCCCACGGCACAAACGAAAACCAGTGTTTATACGGAAATTCTACAAAAACAAGACATTGCATGTACAAAATAAATAAATAAAATAAATACAAAAATTAATATAACTAAACTAAGGATGTAATGTCAAACATAGCTAATATTAAGTTTATATAGGGTTAGTAAAAGCAATGGTGTTCAATTCACTAAAGTTGTTTACTATTACTCAAAAAAACAACAACAATGAATCAAAGTGTAGAGGTAAAAGTTTTAAAGAGGTTGCGATGATTCCTAAAACTTGTATACTCTTTAGCAAGAATACTGTTGAATTTCTCACATAATTAAATGAATTTTGTGTTTAAATTGCGTAATAAGAAACCTTGATTATGAAAAATGCCAGTAAGTTTACTGGCTCTATCCATAAAACATTGTAATGATGAATAAATATTATTGTATCTAAGCTGAGAATAGTAAGCATTTTTTACATAACTGTTTGGAAATTCGTATTTGAGAATCGAGATTTTTTAAGTTGAAAGTGTTTCTTTTACTGAAAACTTTAAAGTTGAATGTGCAATTAATGATGGTGACATCTAAATCTAGATGTTTTACTTTGTTTGTTGAAGAAGAGCGTTTTTCTAATGTGAGCTCTGGTGGATAAAGGTGTAAAGCTATGTCCAAAAAATCTTATTCATTTGATATAAGTATGTCATCAATACATATGCAAGCACGACTGATGTGCAAAGCTTTGCTGTAGTCTGTTCTAGTAAAGTTTGTAATATATGAAAATTCTAGTCCAAATAAATACATATCTGCAATTTGTGGGCTAAGTTTACCTCTCATTGGTATTCTCTGTATCTGTCGGAAGACATGCTGGGTCAAAATGCATGAATGTATAATGAAGTAAGAAATATATGGTCTGTAAGAATTCATTTATTGTGTAACAATGGTAATTGTTGCTAAGTGACAATCTCATAGAAAGTTTTGTTTTTACTGACGCAAAGGAGTAAGTTACCCGAACTATTAAATGACCTTGAAATTGTTGCTGAAATACTTTTTATTTTTAATTCTATCAGTAGAAAAGTTGGTGTAAAGATTACTGAAATCAAATGTTTCTACTGTTATAGCCTCAAAGCTTTACCTTCTTATTTTTATATTCAATGGAATTGCCAATTGTTGTACATTGATTAATACCAATTTTGTTTTTGATAAAATTTCTGTATTTTTTTAAATGCTCCTTAACGTATTTCAAATCATTGTCTGTCATAATTGATCGTAGCATTTTTAGGGTCAACAATAAACCCGTATTTGTATGCTGTTTTATTTAATTTCAGAATTAAAAATAATTTAAGTATAACATTATTAGGTTTATCTATATATATATATATTTGTATATACCAAAGTCTGATAAAACTGAAATGTGTATTTATGATACTTTCTATCGGTGCTTATAAACTTCATTACCTGAAGGTTTTAATGAATTCAAATTCAATCATAGTTCTTTACATAAAAATGAAACAGAGTTGTTTGTTTGTTTTGAATTTCGCGCAAAGCTACACGAGGGCTATCTACGCTAGCCGTCCCTAATTTAACAGTGTAAGACTAGAGAGAAGGCAGCTAGCCATCACCACCCACCGCCAACTCTTGGGCTACTCTTTTACCAACGAATAGTGGGACTGACCGTCACTTCATAACGCCCATACGGCTGAAAGGGCGAGCATGTCTGGTGTGACGTGGATTCGAACCCGCGACCCTTAGATTGTGAGTCGAGCGCCCTAACCACCTGGCCATGCCAGGCCACAGAGTTGTTAGTTACTTTATCTGTGGGAGTGATGATACATCTTCTTCTTCATTCGACCTTAATACCATTTAGGTATGAGGTCAGCCGCTCAGATATTTTGCATTAGCCAAGAATTTTTATATTGGGGTTGCTGGTCCTGACAACAACCCTACAGATCGAGCATGTTCAGGGATGGCGATTCAAACCCGCGACCCTCGAGCGCCATAACAACAAGGCCATGCCAGGCTCTGGGAGAGATGACATATCAACTATGTGAATAATCTAAATTATTAATGACTTCTTTTTGACTCATGACACACTAATTGTGATTTTTAAAAGTATTTTAAACGTTTATTGATTTCGTCTTTAACTTTATTTACTCAGTTTTTAAATCGGATCACTTTTAAATTCTCTTTCTTACTCCATTCAAGAAAGCTTTACTGAGAGATGTACTGATGATTTTCGGTGCGTTTCCAATCGAGTTTTGTATAATCCTGGAATTTTGAACCTTTACTCATTAGTGGCCGTAAATCTTCGTTAGTCACGATATCAAAGTTACCAGTGAGCACGTGGATAACGAGAGAATAAATGTGAGGGGATGAACTATATTCGCATTAATATTGTTCAACTGTTCAGTGATTATGTTACCCAACACTATTATAATTAAAGATGTAGTGCCAATGGCCTTCAATAATAGCTAATAGTTGGGTATCTAATTTTATTATGTATTCCAACACTATTGTAATTAAGGATGCTAGTGCCAATGGCCTTCAAGAATAGCTAGTAGTTGGGTATCTAATTTTATTATGTATTCCAACAATATTATAATTAAAGATGCTAGTGCCAATGGCCTTCAAGAATAACTAGTAGTTGGATATCTAATTTTATTATGCATTCCAACACTATTATAATTAAAGATTCTAGTGCCAATGGCCATCAAGAATAGCTAATAGTTGGGTATCTAATTTTGTTATGTATTCCAACACTATTATAATTAAGTATGCTAGTGCCAATGGTTTGTTTGTTTGTAATTAAACACAAAGCTACACAATGGGCTATCTGTGCTCTGCCCACCACGGGTATCGAAATCTGGATTCTAGCGTTGAAGTCCTCAGCCATACCGCTGTACCACTGGGGGCAGTGCCAATGGCCTTCAAGAATAGCTAATAGTTGGGTATATAATTTCATTATGTAATCCAACACTATTATAATTAAAGATGTATTCCATGACCTTCAAGAATAGCTTGGGTATGTAGTTTTGCAAGTGTTTGGTAATAAATGTTGTACAGAAGTGTCTCTGATTATTGATTATAATCTAATTAATTCTATACTTCTGTCAATAAATGGAACTATAAGGTAAACCTTATATTTATGTTCATTAGTTAATGTTTTTAAGGTAACTTACATTGCTCATCAAGCTTGATGACACATGTATTTGTGTTCGATTGAACAAAAGTAAGTTTATTCACCGATAGCCTTCGCAAGGTAACGTACAAACCTCTTAGACTTTTTGTTTGATAATCCTCTATGGTGACAACCGCATCTAACCGTATTAGAAACTAACAGAGTGATGATAAACGTATCTTAATCGTATACCAGTTCCATTGTTAGAAACTAGCATAATAATGATAAACGTATCTTAACCGTATACCAGCACCATTATTAGAAACTAGCACAATGATGGTAATCATATCTTAACCGTATACCAGTACGATTGTTAGAAATTAACACACAGATAAAGGTTACATATATTATAGTAGCGAACAGTTTTAGAGATGCAAATATGGTAGTTAGTCATGTGTTTATGTCTGATCTTAATATTTAACATCAAACAGTAATATTTGTAAAGGATATGCTGTCACCTACGTGTGTAATCATAGCTGCAGATCTCAAACAAGGGTTTACATAACACTACACTAGCGTGTAATGAGTTGGAAAGTCACGTTCCACATTTTATATAGTTATGTTCACACGTTATAAACAAAATTCTATAGTTCCTGTTCTTGTTCCGGTTTCACAGTTTCCGTTCTTCTGGGAAAATAAAATTATTTTAAGCCTAACTCTAGTCACCAGTGAAAAGTCCTTTTTAAAGTCAATCAATGTGATTATTATCTGAAGTTTGCTGCCAGTTAACCATGGAAAGGTCTTCTTTAATAAATTACCGTCATCGTCACTTGAAGTCTTATGTTAGTCACCATGGAAAGGCCCTTTTTAATAGATCTCTAACAGTATCACCTGGAGTTTGCTGCTGCTAGTCACCAGTGAAAGGTCCTCCTTAATACTTCTCCGGGAGTATTATATGAAGTCTGCTTCTGGTCACCAGTGAAAGGTCCTTCTTAATACTCTCCAGAATTATTACTTAAAGCCTGCTTCTGGTCACCAATGAAAGGTCCTCTTTAATACTCTCCAGGAGTATTATATGAAGTCCATTTCTGGTCACCAGTGAAAGGTCCTCCTTAATACTTCTCCAGCAGTATTACTTGAACATTGCTTCTGGTCACCAATGAAAGGTCCTCTTTAAGACTCTTCAGGAGTATTATATGAAGTCCGTTTCTGGTAACCAGTGAAAGGTCCTCCTTAATACTTCTCCAGGAGTATTACTTGAACATTGCTTCTGGTCACCAATGAGAGGTCCTCTTTAAGACTCTTCAGGAGTATTACATGAAGTCCGTTTCTGGTAACCAGTGAAAGGTCCTCCTTAATACTTCTCCAGGAGTATTATATGAAGTCTGCTTCTGGTCACCAGTGAAAGGTCCTCTTTAATACTTCTCAAGGAGTATTACTTGAACATTGCTTCTGGTCACCAGTGAAAGGTTCTCCTTAATATTTCTCCAGGAGTATTACTTGAACATTGCTTCTGGTCACCAATGGAAGGTCGTAATTCACTTGAAGTCTGCGGCTATTGAATTGTCCTCCTTCATACATCTCTTAGCTTATCGTCTGAGGTGAGGTCTGATGACAAATGTTCCATTAAAACTGACACATATAATATGGCGAATTTTAAATATACGTCCATTATAATATAGACATTTTCTTAGCTTGTATTAATTTCAGAAAAATGGCAAATGAATGCGCTATATATAAAGACATCTCCCCAGAAAACAACTATATTTAGATGAAATCATCCCATAGGAAAAATGATTTCGCGACATTACACAACAACGAATTTTTTTGGTGAAATGCTATCCACTAATTTAATATTCTGTTTGAAACCTATAACGTTGAATTTTATAAGTATAAATATTGACAGAAATCGGTAAATTGGAGTTTTATAGGTAAAAATAGGGACTGAAACCGATAAATTTGAGTGTTATAAGTATACATTATGACGGAAATATGTAAGATTGAGTTTTGTCAATAGAAGTACTGACTGAAATCTATAGGTAGAGTTTTATAAAAAAAATTTGATTGAAATATGTAAAGTAGAGTGTTTCAAATAGAAATAGTGATTGAAACTTGTAAAATTGAATTCTAGTAGTAAAAATAGTGAGTGAAACCTATAAAGTTGAGTTTGATCAGTATAAGTAATGAAATAGTATCTGAAACCTATAAAACTGAGTCTTTTCAGAAGAAATAGTGTTTGAAATTTATAAAATTGAGTTTTATTAGTATAGATACTGACTGAAGCCTAAGAATTTGAGTTTTAAAAGTATAAATGTTGATGAAACCAATAAATATTTGTTTTATAAGTAGAAATAGCGACTGAAACCTATAAGTTGAGCTTTATAAATAACAATAATGAATGAAAGATATAAAACTAAGTTTTACAGAAGAAGAAAATTAAATTAAATGTATCTAAAGTTTTAAAGTTTTTATATATATATATATAATGCAAGATTTCTAATATTGGAGACTTATGATGTGCTAATTACCTAAATTAATTATTTTTATTAGTCGTTCTAAGTCATTTGTGAACTTTGAAACTGTATAATTCTTGAACATTATTGCTATCCTGGGGTCTTGTGAGCTTTGTTTGTTTGTAGTTAGGCACAAAACTGCACAATGAGCTATCTATGCTCTGCCCACCGCGGGTGTCGAAACCCGGTTTATAGCGTTGTAAGTCCGCAGACAGACCGCTATGCCACTTGTGAGCTTTGAAGTAACTACTGAGTTCTTGAAAATTATTGCTAAATGTATATCTCAATTATTCTGTTTTTTCTTTGACCTTGTTTTATAATCCTCGAATGGAACTATTTGTCATCATTTTGTAAACGACTTTAGGATTTATTTCATTATATTTTTATTCAGAGTAATTAGCGTATATATATCAAAGCTAGGTGGGAGCTTATAGAATATATAACTTTACAGTGAAGAAATACTTTTTGTCGATAAAAATGAAAAGATGAAAATAATGCCTGTAATGCGATCTGATTTGATAATCTTACTTTGGATGATTTATATCTTAGAGATAATAATAACGTATTTATATCCATCAAAGATTGAATCTACAGACATGTCAACACCCTTATTACTGTAACCGACATGTTAGGCTTAGCACATGTAGTAAACCATTTAGGCTTAGCTCAAGTAGTATTCTCGTTGGTTTTACTAACATACTGGACTCAGCAGTAGTAGTAAATAACTTAGGCTTAGCTCAAGAAGTTGTGGATTCATTAGTGTAACTGATCACTATAATTTCATACTTTAAAGCTTTTGTTATGTGAGATTGTCTTCTTTACTCAATTTACCTAAATTGACTCGTCACACTAAAGAAACGAAAAACCAATTATTTGCTGTGATGCCGCGAATTTCAGAACAACAGATTAATATATTGACTATTTGATAATGATTAGTTATTGCGTGAGGTGAGCATAGTCTAGTGGTTAACCCTGAACTATGATTACGAGTGTTATTGGTTCGCTTCCTGTTGACACACAAAACTTCGTTCTGTACTTGGAGCTTGTGGAAGCGATATAAAAGTGACGGTCAAATTCCATTATTCTGTCGGAAAAAGTAGCCCAAGAGCTTAAGGTTTGTGCTATCAACTATCTGTCTTCCCTGTAGTCTCGTATATTAGTTCAATATCGAAGGCCAGCGCATATAGCCCTAGTGTAGTTTTACGCGAATATCCGAAATAAATTCATTTCGTATGATTCAGCAAAAGCATCTTATTTTACAAATGTATTTTACCTTTACTCGAACGTCTGGTGTTATAGTTTATTTTCATATAATGAATACTAATTTTACTGTTTATTTTATTTGATATTTAGCCTAACTTAATAATTTATTTATTTTTCGGTAAATAAGAACAACAATGGGAAGACATATGTAAGGTAAAAGCTAGTGCTGTGCAGAATGTGCATGTCGCAATGTCAGTATCTCGTGGTATATTCCTTATTCTTTTTTCTATCTAATTCATATATTAAAAGAGACTGAACCTCACGATCTTCCTACCTAGAAAGTCACGACATCCCAAACAACTTGTACGTGCCGTACACACAGTTGTTTCCGTGACCTGATTTAGATGTTGCTTTTCTCTATGTTATACTTCACAGATCCAACAAACAATAACATATTCACATTCAAAGCTGGGATGGGTGTGACCTCTGGGTTAAGTGCCCAGAATGGGAATCCGAGAGTTCATGGTTCACGTTCCGTTGTCACACAAAAAAAAAACGCTTTGGAACCATGGATGCGCTATAAGAGTGACGGTTAAATCCCGTGACTGAGTTAAACAGGATAAGACCAAGAGTTAACGGTGGGTGTTGTTGACAAGTTGCCTTTCCTATACATTTAAAATTACGAAAGATTATGTGAGTATAACCTTTGTGTATATTTGCAAGAATGTGCTGAAAAGCAAGTAAAACATTAAAAACTATTAAATTAACATTAACACACACACACACACACACACAAAGGTTGCAGTTCATACGATCTACAGAACATGTAAACCAATACAACAATTCATACTACCTACAGAACATGCAAACCAATACAAAACAAACGCGTCACTCCACTGAATTATTCAAATCAAATGTAAATCGAATTCTTTATTGTACATTTCATCGTTAAGACAAAACCTGTCTGTTTATGTGGTATCAGTATTTAGGACTCTGGTAGTTCGGTTACTGAAGATCTAGTTACGTGGTATCAATATTTAGGACTCTGGTAGTTCGGTTACTGAAGACCTAGTTATGTGGTATCAATATTTAGGACTCTGAAATTCCGATTACTAAAGATCTAGTTTCGTGGTATCAATATTTAGGACTCTGGTAGTCCGATTACTAAAGATCTAGTTACGTGGTATCAATATT
Organism: Limulus polyphemus; assembly: GCF_000517525.1. Lineage (NCBI taxonomy): Eukaryota > Metazoa > Arthropoda > Merostomata > Xiphosura > Limulidae > Limulus > Limulus polyphemus. The sequence continues at coordinate 123,963 of NW_013667368.1, read as the reverse complement.
TAAAACTCTGGTAGTCCGATTACTAAAGATCTAGTTACGTGGTATCAATATTTAGGACTCTGGTAGTTCGGTTACTGAAGATCTAGTTACGTGGTATCAATATTTAGGACTGTGATAATCCGATTACTAAAGATCTAGTTACGTGGTATCAGTATTTAGGACTCTGATAGTCCGATTACTAAAGATCTAGTTACGTGGTATCAATATTTAGGACTCTGATAGTCCGATTACTAAAGATCTAGTTACGTGGTATCAGTATTTAGGACTGTAATAGCTTGATTACAAAAATATATACGGTATCAGTACGTAGTATTCTAATTGTCTAGTTACAGAAGAACTTATTACGTTGTATCAATATTTATGATTCTGATGACTTGATTACTAAAGATCTAGTTACGTGATATCAGTACTAGGGACTCTGATAGTCTGATTACCTACATATTTAATTTTTCTCAAAACATTTATTCTCATTTCTCCCTTTATATTTTCACTTTTTAATGGAATAAATAAATGTTTTTTTTTAAGGAATACTCCAAAGGGACATATTGTGTAAAGACTTTTGTAAAATAATTTTATCATGAACTTAATCGATAACATTCATAAAATCTTAATACACTTGGATTCATTTGAGAAATACAAAATATACCTTCCCAGAAGGTTGCTGTTAAGTGTAAGATTTTTAGTAACTGAGCTATCAGAGCTCTGAATACCAACATCACGTAACTAGATCTTTATTAACAGGGCTATCAAAGTTCTGAATACCAACATCACGTAACTAGATCTTTAATAACTGGGCTATCAGAGTTATGAATACCAACATCACATAATTAGATCTTTAATAACTGGGTTATCAGAGTCCCTAGTACTGATATCACGTAACTAGATCTTTTATGTTACTTGGTGGAATATAAATATGTTACTTGGTGGAATATAAATATGTTATTTGGTGGAATATAATTCTACTCATTGTTGGAACAAATGTTCACTCTTTGGGGAAAGAAATGTCTACTCTTTAGGAAAAGAAATGTCTACTCTTTTGTGAGATAAATTTCCACTCAATGGTGAAACATAAATCTATTCATTTTGATCGAATATAAACCCATTTTGTATTGGTTATCCTTTAGCTCGTAACTGGGATTAATTCATCATTTCGAAATCGCTAGCATGACAGTTTAAACTTTGAATTATGCTATCTTCAAAGCTGATACCTTAAACATTTAACGTATTATCGAACTTGACATTCCTTTTATGTTTGTGTTAAATCAAACATCTTTGTTGTCAAACCTAATAATTTAGAGAACCATGGTGGTTTTATGTCTAGGTAAGACAATTTTGTGTTCCTAAAACTGATAATATTTACTGTATCAATATTCATTTTTCTATTACTTATCCAGTTGTTCAGGATTTAATTTTCCTCTATGCATATGTTTCTTCACTTAATAAGTTGTAGGATATTTCTTACACCGATATAAATAATGTTTTTAACACTAACTATTATCTTTAGCGGTTGCATACATTTCGCTCTACTCTTAGCGTAAGTTTATCTGTGTAGCGACTACCTACATTACGATGTTGTAATATTCTCCAGTTTTGTGCTTGTAATTTAGCACGTAATCTTCTTCTTGGATATTTGTAGCTCAGTTATGCTGCTGGCCTTCGTAGTACGAACGCAAAATATTTTCTGTTTACTAACCTTACTACTTTTTACAGCATGTACTCGTGACTCACGTGTATATCTGTGTTGATTTTATAAATATAAGAGTTTTTGCTTGAACAACTAAATGCCCCTGTTTACCTGAGTATAGATTTGTATCCAGAAGAAATATGACCCCTCTCTATGGTTAGCAATCTGTCTGCTCAATTTCGAGAATTTGTGTTGCCCTCCACCGGTGCCATATATCAGAGTTTACGTTTTTTGGTTCTACTGATTTACAACAGGTGGAAGTAAAGTTGGAATAATGAATATTGGGTTAGTTCAAAACGACTGGTTTTCCTTCTATCAAGGACTAAGTTGGCTGTGGCTCCAAAAGAAGTGTCCTAGGATTGGTATATTACCTTTAATTATGTGCTCACAGCAATTGTTTCCAGATTTAAAGTTTTTGGCGGACACTTTGGCGTAAATTAGTAGTTCTTTGATTTTGTTTTTCCAAATACGAAATTTGAGATTATAAATTGGTAGTTCAATCTATCTATCAATCAATATCTGTCTAGTTATAGTTAATATATGTAGCATCCCAGTTGTAGTCTTCTCTCAATACCTACAAAAGTCATGCACGAAGTAAATCAATATGTTTTTATCTCCACCTCGTCAACATACAAATCAGTCACAAGTCCAGCATTTCCGACCGTGTTTCTCCTTTCTTTTATTGTATAGAAAAATAAAAATTGCTACCTCTTTCAATCATATCATCAATACAAGGGTTGAACTATCGAGAAGATTGTACCTTGCATCATGACTTTTTAAAATTCTATATAAGTTCATCGAAGCACCATTCTCCATGGAAACAGACAAATTATTCCAGAATTAATATTCACTCACAAAAGTAACCTGATGCTTCTTACGATCTTAATTTCCGCATGCATGTAAGTATGTTTTCACGTATTTATAGATGTATTTCCACGTGCATATAGAATTTTACCCCTGCATGTATTGTTAATACATTATTTGGTTTTTGAATCTTTGCCATTTAAAAAAAATACAAAATTCATGATTATGAGCACGGAAGGAGATCGTGAGTAGATCCCAGAGGTCGCTGAACCTGAAGATTGTTTTACTTATGTGTGTTGGTGTACACAGCAGAATAAATGACTATATTTTGCTTGTTCTGTGTGTCGTGAAATTTGTTTTGAGTTATCTACATGTACATTTATGCAAATCCCCCTCATTAAGTCAATAACTGACAGCAATGTGTTTACGAAACAAGGAATAATTTTCAAGAAATGGTAGCGTTACTAACTACAGGCACTGAACTGAGGCATCTAAGCAGCTTAGCTGTTGTGATGATTTACTTAGCAGCCGGAAGTTTACATTTTTCTGTCTTTTCACACTGGTGTAATGTATATTGCCCCAGTCCTTCAAACGTTTTTCACCTTGTACACTTTTTCGCTGTTATGAACTGTGGTGGATTCTTTGTTGTTTTTGGCACTACAAGACTAGGATATTTCACAGTTGTTTTGACGATATATCTATATATATTTATAAATTTAAATCAATTTTTCAAACATTCCGTGCTATATCATTTGTTATTATTATTTACAAAATTGGAAGTCAGTTAAATAAGTTGTTAGGTTCTAGTTTTCATTCTTTATTCGTCAAAGTCACGATGAAGGTAGTTAAATTAGGACTGTATCGGTATTTCTGATAGTGCTTACACGTTGTTTATAAGAAATAATTGTGCCAAGTCTGCGAGTATGTTTTGGGAGACGTATAACAAGGACTTTGTAAGGTAAGCGAGACTGGTTGAACTTACACGCTGTTTATAACAAAGAGTTAGGCCAAAGTCTGCGAGTACGTTTCGAGAGTTGAATGAACACATAAAAAAGACCTTTTAAGTTAAGAGAGAGAGAGTGCTCTAACTCTTATGGATTTGTCTAAAAGTAAAAGCTGTTAGAGGGCTTGCTTTATCTTTTCATTTAGCCCACGACTTTAATTAGTGGTTTAGTTTATACTGTTTAAAATTATCGGGTATGTGTTTGTAATTTTACGTGCACACACACATACATATCTTTCTATATATAATACCTGAAATCATCGACTATCTTAATGGCAGGCTTAGAGATGTTCTGCTGTTATCATGTATGCAAATCATATTATATATATGATATTATAGGCCCGATCTAGACTTTTGCAGAATTGACTAATACGCTGGTGATGGAAGAAGAATAGACACAAATAGCATCGTATATAATAAAAAGAAAACACGTTATAAGCAACTGAATACACAACACTTAATGTAGGGTCATCGTAAACTTAAAAACAATAACCAGTTAAATGGGTCCTAATCAATAAGCAATCTCTGCAGGAAATGGTTATATTTACAAGTATTGTTTACAAACTATTGAATAAATCTTGTAGAAAATGCCAAGATATTACAGTTAAAACGATACTCTCTGATTTAACTTTGTAGACTTGGTGTGAGATGGAATCGATCCGCTGGGATTCACAAAATCTAAACGAACTTTAAAAATTGAAAGAACTTAGTAGCTTTGTGAAAAAAAATCATATCAAGACTGAATGAACTGAAAAACAATGTCTTTAAAATACTGGACAAACTTACTTAACATGAACTGAAAAAAATGTCTATGAAATACTGGACAAACTTACTTAAC
>NW_013667368.1:104147-118680 GCF_000517525.1 Limulus polyphemus | reverse complement strand
ACTTACTTCAAATGAACTGAAAAACAATGTCTTTAAAATACTGGACAAACTTACTTAACATGAACTGAAAAAAATGTCTATGAAATACTGGACAAACTTACTTCAAATGAACTGAAAAAATGTTTTTAAAATAGTGGACAAACTTACTTAAAAAGAACTGAAAAAAATGTCTCTAAATAATTTATTGGACAAACTTACTTATAACGAACTGAGAAAATGTCTTTAAAATACTGAACAAACTTACTTAAAATGAACTGAAAAAATGTCTTTAAAATACTGGACAAATTTACTTAACAGCTTTTGAAAAAGACTTCATAACAAGACTAGAAAAACTTAGCAGCCTATGAAAAGATGTCTTATCAACACTGTACGAACTTTGTCAAAGGTTCTGAAAATGCATTAAAAATATTGGATGAATTACTCCACAGCTTCTGAAAAAGATGTAATATCGAGACTGGACAAACTTAGTCAGCAGCTATCGCCCCCTGTGGCACAGCGGTATGTCTGCGGACTTACAACGCTAGAATTCGGGTTTCGATATCTGTGGTGTGCTGAGCATAGATAACCCATTGTGTAGCTTTGTGCTTAATTACAAACAAACAGCAGCTATTTGTAAAACAAAAAAAAATTCTCATAAAAATCGGACAAACTTATTTAAACTCTTCTACAAAAAAAAGAAAGAAAGAAAGAAAGAAAAATGTTATCAATACTGGAGAAACTTGATCAGAAGCTTCCGAGAAAAATGTCATATCAAGACTGGACAACTTATTCAATAACGTCTGAAAACATTCTCATATAAAGATAAAACAAAGTTAATAAAATTACCTAACTTGACAGCTCTTGGATAAACTTTTAACCTTATCCTTTATTGTTTTTTAATACCTGGTGAGGATTCATGCCTTTTGTGTTGATTTGATAGGTTTAATAATTTATTTTGGGAGGATGTGGACCAGGTTAACGTATTTTGCTCATTAACATACTTATGTAGCACGTGCCAGGCAACACAGAGCGCTTTTCATTAGACAGTTACGTACAGAAGGAGGCTACTTTATATATGTATTTCATGTAAACAAGATAGTCACGAAATATTGCATTGTTCAGTACCTACAAAAGGAGACATTATATCAGAACTCCGCCTACTGGCATGTTCGTAATGTGCTGCCCTGTAATTGTTACCGCGTTACACGAGGATGAAGCTTTGCATCTTTTTTGGCTTATCGTACATCGGGGAGGATCCCGCGTTGCCTTATAGAAGTCATTACTACCAAGGTGGACTTACTGGACAAGTAGTCCTTTTCTGACTTCTGACCCCCTGCTATTCCTGGGTTCTGGGAAATGGGTTAAACTGTAAGATTTAATGAGATAAAATGTTTGCTTATTCGTATACAGAAAGGATAATATACTTTAAACATTTTCGGGGTTATTATATTTTCCTCATAAGTTAAATATTATTTAATGGTTTATTTACAATGCAACTTAATTTAAATTTTCCCGTGTTGTTATATTATGAGACGAAACAACGGTACCAAACCTACAGTGAAAAACTGTAAAGTAGTATTAAGTTAAGAATTATAGAACCAAGCCGCATTTAATTTAAGATTTGGCGAGTAAATGAATAGTTATAAAAACAAAACACCAATATTGTTATATTTATTCACTTGTTTTGTTGTAGATTTATTTGTTTTCAATATACAAACTTAACTTTTTAATTTACGATAGTATATATTCCCTCCAGTGGCACAGTGGTAAATCTGAAGGCTTACAACGCTAAAAACCGAGTTTCGGTACCCATGATGGGCACAACAAAGATGGCCCAATGTGTGGCTTTATGTTTATCTACAAGCAAACAAGTAATGTTTTTGCATGTACGTTTTGTAAATTAGTTTTCGTGGCGTATATTTTTATATTTTGATAAAATATCATTTTTTTTTCTATTATTGTTAACGAGTGTTGTTTAGTTTCTGGTGTTAATATAAAATTATATAAAAGCTAATATATAATTAACAATAGTTATTAATTTTATTAAATTAAAATGAATTTGTTTGTTTGTAGTTAAGTACAAAGCTACACAATGGGCTATCTGTGCTGTGCCCACCGGGGTAGTGAAACTTGATTTTTAGGGTTATAAGCCTTCAGACTTACCGCTGAGCCACTGGATGCCCATTAAAATGAAACAGATAATTATTGTTTACTTTAATATAGAAATTACACCTGAACTACATAAACGTTAGAAATAGATAAATATTGTTTGTTTGTTTCTTATGAATTTCGCGCAAAGCTACACGAGGGTTATCTGCGCTAGCTCTCCTTAATTTAGTAGTGTAAAACTAGAGGGAAGGTCATCATCACCACCCACCGCCAACTCTTGGGCTATTCTCTTACCAACGAATAGTGGGATTGACCGTAACATTATAACGCCCCTACGGCTGAAAGGGCGAGCATGTTTGGTGTGATCGGGATTCGAACCCACGACTCGCGCCATAACCACCTGACTATGCCGGACCTAATAAATATTAATAAAACTAAAGAACTATGGTAGTTACAAAAGAATCTCGTATCTCATTGTTTTCAACTTTTGTATATATAAATATCTAACAAACATCTCACAAGTTAAAAACAATGACAGAAATAATATTATTGATCTATCATAGTAACACTTTTATTATTTCGAGAACACATTTTGTTCTGTGTTTATGTAGATTATTTGCGAAGTAAGGGTAATGTGTGTTAGAGTTTAGAATTGTGAGAGGGATCATTGAGAGCCAGGTAAGTGTGGTTTCTCCCAACAAATTCACCGTCACGCATCTACGTATGCTAGATTATATAAGAAAAGGGGCTAGCGAAGTGTATTTATTTTCCAATGTCTTGTGTAATTATAACTGCTTCTGTTCTCGGTGGTATTATAAGTTTATTCTATAAAGCGTGTGTGTGTGTGTGTTTTATAGCAAAGCCACATCAGGCTATCTGCTGTGTTCACCGAGAGGAATCGAACCCATGGTTTTAGCTTTGTAAGTCCGTAGACCTACCTCTGTCCTACCGGGGGACTGATCCTACAATGAGCCCGCTATACTATGTGTAATATCACAAGAGATGGTTGAAATATTTGAGATTGTGTGACAACCTTTGGTTTCAAAGTGACGTAATACGAGTAATATTAAAAGATATAGATGATCAGTTGAAAGATTGTATTATAAACTTGTGTGGATTCACCACGAGCACACAATACCTCGTGGCGTGGACTTTACTAAGTGTAATTTTACAAGAATCGGGTGAATTATTTGAGATTGTATTACCAATTTTGATGGTTTCAAAGTGATCTAGATTTTAGTAGGTGTAATGTTACAAGATATACTGACAATTGGAGAGATTCTAAAACTGTATAATTACATAGGATTGATTCTAGTAAATATTCAACTGTGCAATAGAATATGAAGGGCAGATGTTAAAATGAATCGGGAAGTCGGGGAAGCTGTTTAACCAGGAAGGGAAGGTGTTACAATGAGTCGGGAAGTTTTGAAAGCTGCTTAACCAGGAAGGGAAGATGTTACAATGAATCGGGAAGTCCAGCGAAGTGATTAACCAGGAACGAAATATGTTATAATGAATCAGGACGTTCGGGAAGCTGTTTAACCAGGAAGAAAGAATCAGGAAGTGCGGATTAAAATAGCGGTTGTTATGTAATTTATAATCAGCTGGGATAAACTTATAACTTCTTGCTAACAAGGAGCATCTGTGAAGTTCCGTATAGAAAGAGGAACAACTTTTGCCATCGAATTTAATAAATGATTGCTTCCTATCTGTAAACCAAGCGTTTCCTGAAGATTTCTAGCACATGATGCGTTAATAGTCAGCGAGCTGAGACGTTTGATGAAGCTTCGAAATAAAAGTGACCCCCAAAACAGAATGTCTTGTTAGCCTGCGTTCTTCCATTTTTCGTTTTCTACTCTTTGCCTTAACACATATTATGGAGTTCAAAATCCTTGGCCTTCTGACTGTTGCCAAAGTGATAAACCCGCGTGAAAGTTTATAAAACTTCATTGACATGAACTTTACAATAAAGGTTATGTTTTGCTTGTTCTAGTAATGATCTGTGGAATCTTCCTACTTCACGAAAAGGTTTTACCTTAACGTTCTCACGCTATAATAGATTTCGAAAAATGCCAGACAATTGAACTCTTTTCATGGAAGAAATGAACAGAGGCCATTGGTCTTTAGTTCATCCTATATGATTCTGTGTCTTTCTCAAGTACTAATAAGAAAAAGCGACTACTACCCCTGGTGGTGCGTTTGACCAAACACGACAAAAGAATGAAATGTGTGTGATTTGAACTTGGATGTGACATTCGAATGACTCAGTACTTTTCCTATCTAGGAATACCTTCACATAATATACCATGAACATTTGTATTCCTAATGTTTGTGAGAACGAAGGTATGTTTGTATTATAATTGTATTATTATATGTTTGTATGTTTGTATTATACTGCTGCTAAGAAGTCCGATTTCTCACGCTCCTTTGGATCTTGCGTACGTTTACCGTATTCGTGGCAAACAACTCTGAAGACATGGCTCGAATGATCTTAATGTTTTATGTGGTTTTGAATCGCAAATGACAACATAATGTGTAGTTCAAGTAGTGTTGAATAGGAGAATACAACTTACGTTGTTCGTATAGGTTTGAGTACGAGGATACAACTTATGTTGTTCAAATAGGTTTGAGTACGAGGATAACAACTTGTGTGGTTTGAGTAGCTTTGAGTGAGAAGATAAAAACGTAATGTATGATTGGAGTACTTTTGAGTACAAAGAAAACAACATAATGTACGATTAGAGTGATTTTTAGTACAAACAAAACAACATAATGTACGATTAGAGTGATTTTTAGTACAAAGGTAACAATTTAATGTGTAATTAGGCACTTCTGAATTAGATAACAACAAATTAAATGACGTAGGATTAATTTCATAATTATTAGTAACAGAACATTGTTTGTGAGACATTCTGTGCCGAAACTTTATCGAGGTCCAGTTTTTTTTTATATTCATTGGCCTAAGTTGAAGTGTATTCCACACGTGTAAGGTACTTTCACTCCAAGACATTGTACATTGTTATCAGAGATAGCGAAACTACACATACAGTTTCTCTACACAATTTCGAACCTTAATATGAACCTCATGCGTCATTCCTTCCAACATTCTGAGAAAAAGGTGACATTCTGTATCCTTTCTCCATCGAGTTTCGGTCAGGTGAGGCCTAGTTGTTAATGTACTTCAAATTTGAGAGTCAACTGTTCGCGTCCCGTTGCCACCATAACGTGCTCCGCATTTTGCGGGTGTAGGGGCGTTATAAGAGTGACGTTCAAATTCTACTTTTCTATTATATCTAAAATATTCCAAAATTTGGCGACGGGTACTGTTGACTAGCTGCTTTCCTTCCAGTCTACCAGTTCAAAATTATAAACGGCTAATGCAACTGGCTTTACGCGTATTTCTGAAAGAAATTAAATTGATTTTTATTCACATACTAGATTATGTATGTTTGGTTGTTTTAGCGCAAAGCTACATAATAAACTGTCTGCGCTATCCATCACGGAGAAACGAACTCCGGATTTTAACGTTGCCACTCCTTAAACATACCACTAAGCCACCGGAATACCACGTGCTAAATTTTACAAATCATAAAAACAATAGCAATAATCAAATAGGTACATAAAAAGGAGACACATAAAAAATGCGCATACAATGTGCACCTCTTAAAGAAATAATTAAATATATATATATATATTAATTATTATCAAATTAACTAAAATTTACTTAAATGAAAAATAACTATCAGGAAGTATAGTCTCCCAACAGCTCAGCAGTAAACTTGAGGGCTTACTCACTAAAATGATATTAATTTTTTAATTATTTAAAACAATATTATTTATAGATTATATCAAAATAACTTTTGTAATTTAACTTTTTGTTTTTCTTTAGAAACTTAGCTTTTCGGACACGTTATAAGGGAAGCACTTATTCATCAAGGATATGATTTTTACACTGTTTTTTTTATGAGTGTCGAACATTTGTTTTCATAACATCTGATCAAAGTGACTCATATTTCATATCAGTATCAAATGACACTGTTTAGGATCTTGACAATTATTATCATTATTGGTGTTCCCGATAGCTCAGCGGAAGAGTTTATAATGCTAAAAATCAAGTTTCGATACCCGAGGTGAGCAGAGCACAGATTACTCATTTTGCATCTTTGTGCTTAAAACAAACAGACAAGTATTAAATGTTTATTTAAAATTCACAACAGAGATTATTTAGCTATCTAGTGAAATAAAAACAAACTCCATTATCATAAGAAGGATAAGTCCAAATACAAGATAAGCCGCGAGTGCATCTTGATAATATGGTAGGTAAACTTAATAATACAGGAAAAACACATCGTCTCTAGTTTTTCGTGCTAAGAAGTTAAAATAATGTTTAACAACGATTGCGTTTTTTATTAGTTGTAAATAAAACCACTGTTATTCACAACAGCAGGTAGACTACAACTGAACAAACCTTTAATAATTTGAAATACTAATATTTAATTCTTTCTCTATACTTATATTTATTTATTTATTTTGGACATCGTAAATAAAACATCATTTATATAAATATAATAGTAAAACGTAGCTGTTTACATTAGACAGAAGGCCAAAGGTTATTACTTTATCATAATGTATAACACACACACACACACACACACGCATATATATATATATATATATATGAAAAACAACAATTTTTTCCTCAAATTTGCAGCTGGTTTTTACCCCCGTAGGTTGTAATCCTTTGGAATTACTTCAAAACAAAAACTGGCCATTAGAGTGAACGCTTATGTGTAACAGATAATGGATGTTAAACGAGGTTAAACGCGGTCATACAAGTTGAATCACGTAACTCCGCAAAAGAAAAGGACTAACTATTTCCCGGCTTTAGTGTGAATATGTGGATTCAACCTACCAAGTGTACTACAAGTGAAATGCCATCCGGAAGATTACTGTGTCACTTTTTAATTAAGGAAACCAGCCTTCTGTTGTTGCGTGGATTTGGGAGCTTAAAGTTTGATCGAAATGTTTATTAATTTGTTATTGGTTCGTTCACGTCGCGTTTCGTCTACTGAAAAGAAGAGGTTGGTTTGGGGCATGTACTCTGATAAAGTTCATATTGCCAAGGCAGGCTCTTTAGGGAACTTGTTTAGCTTCTCCTTTAGGGCCTATCGTAACACCATTCACCTAGTACTGAACCGGTCTTCTTGTTGACACTTGCCAAGAGGGGGCAGCACCTGGCGCTTCCATCTAGCGAGGCAGTTGCTCAGCAAGTGTCGTGTTGAATTTGACTAAGGAGAGATTTGCAGTGAACTCTATGAATAATTCTTCTCTTAAATCGTTTTGAAATTACTTCGGAGATTCCGTGAAAAAAGTGGCAATACTATAAGTTTAGTTGTCTTCAGCTGGAACCGTGTATTTTCTTTCATTCAACGCTTATCCGTGTTATTTCAGTTATTAAGAGGTAGGTTTTTTTGGATTTGAAACATATTGAGAATAGTTGGAATCACAAAATCAAGTTTATTAAAATTATAAAATATATTCGCAATCCCGTAAGATTCCAGATTAAATAGAACAAAACAAAACATTTAGCTGATTTAAGAACAGTTATTACTGTTACTTATTGACGTGAAGAATGTAAATAGAAAATAAGCAAGCAAAACGTATTGTTAGATGAGTCGAGTTCTTTCACAAGCTTGTAATCCTTACTGAGTGACAAGCTATTATTTGTACTGTCTTTTTTGTGCTAAATAACCGTCGATACGCCAAAGGGGAAAGTCAGAAAATGACGATTTCATCCCTAAATATCATAAATGTAGTATTAGTATGTTTGTTTGTTTGAAGTTAAGCACCACGGGTATCAAAACCCGGTTTCTAACGTTGTAATTCCGCAGACATACCGTTGTGCAGTATTAGTATGAAATAAAATACACCGTATTTATGGGTTACGCTTAAATTATTTCATTGTACAGGTGTTAAAGAGATGTAAACTATGTTTCGACATTGGTAAGCTGTACGTTAAAATAAATAAGTTTTCTATTTTACCCTAGTTCAAAGATTACACAAACTTAAATAAAAATTTTAAAGATATTTTCTAGTGACAACTGTCTTGCTGTTACATTCGACTTTATCTTAATACAATAACGTTTTTTGCTCTCATGTTAATATTAGTATTATAGTGCTCCCAGTGGTACAGCCGGATGTCTGCGGACTTATACCGCTAGAAACTGGGTTTCGATACCCGTGGTGGGCAAAGCACAGATAGCCTAGTGTGGAGCTTTGCGCTTAACTACAAACAAACAAACCCTATTCTAGCTTATTGTTCAACTCAAACTTATCTCAATATTATGGTTTATTGTTAAACATAACTTGGTCTCAGTATCATGGTTTACTGTAAACACACACTAATCTCCCTATTGTGGTTTATTGTTAAACCCAAGTTGGTCTCAGTATTATGGTTTACTTTTAAATCCAATTTGGTCTCAGTATTATGGTTTATTGTTAAGCACAAGTTGGTCTCAGTATTCTGGTTTACTGTAAACCCACATTGATCTTACTATTGTGGTTTATTGTTAAACACAAGTTGATTTCGGTATTCAGGTTTACTGTAAACCCACATTAATCTCAGTATTGTGGTTTATTGCTAAACACAAGTTGGTCTTCTATTGATAGGAGACTTTCTGAGTGATTCTTTATTAGGCTAATATTGCTTCTGAACAGGGAAGAAAATATAATGCTTTTTTTTAGGATAATTCTAATCCAAAACACCAGTCAGTATTTCTTATATATTTAACATTAAGAAAAGAAGCTTTGTTAAGGATACATTTATAATCAGTATCTAAATCTAGAGCATGTCAACGGTTTTCATGTAATTTAGAATAAACAAGGGCAGCTTTCATTACCACTGGGCCCGGTATGGTCAGGTAGTTAGGGCGCTCGACTCGCAATCTGTGGGTCGCGGGTTCGAATCCCTGTCACACCAAACATGCTCGCCCTTTCAGCCGTGTGGACGTTATAAAGTGACGGTTAATCCCACTATTCGTTGTTAAAGGAGTAGCCCAAGAGATGGCGGTGGGTGGCGATGACTATCTGCCTTCCCTCTAGTCTTACACTGCTAAATTAGGGACGGCTAGCGCAGTAGCCCTCGTGTAGCTTTGCGCGAAATTCATAACAAACAAACATTACCACTGCAGAAGAATGCAACCCGAGAGTTCACCAATGATCTTGGTTTTCGATTTGTATCTGTTTTAGATTTCTTCTTTAAATCATTACAGGTTACCCTTAATCAACAGTATGTATTGTGGCTGTATAATTGAGTAGTCCCATCTTTAGCTGACTGATTTTTCCATGTTGAACTAACTTTTAGAAATATATATATAAAACAAAAATAGTACTAAGTTCTGACGTTGCTGCTCTGAATGTCACCATCCCTTAACATTGCTGTTAAGTTACTTCATAAAAACTGATCATTTAGTTTCAAAGTAAAGTTCAAGTAATTATGATCTGCTTCTAAACATTTGTTTTACTTTTCGAGATAATTTGTGTTTTTGCAATAGTTTTGTGCTATCGCTACTGAGAACACCCTTGAACTCTTGACAGATAACATTCTTACTGTTTCATGTTAGTTTTCAGGGATACAGGAGTGGTGCTTGTGTAATTCTCTAATCTTATGGTAAAAGGTTACTAACCACCAGGGGGCAGTGTCATGCGGTCATATTTTAGGTTGGACTCCATTACAGTGTGAGGGGAAGGGTGAGTGTGGAACTGCAGTAGTTTGTTAACTCTACGCTGTGGCCAAGTTTATTAACAGTAACACTGCAGGGCAGTAGGGAACATGTTTCTGAGGGCAGATTCCATCGTCCTGAAGGTTGAAAAGAATTGGTAAAGAACTTACGAACTCCTCTTGTGAAATCCGACTTTTGGGTGAAGAAAACTTGGTCCATCTTTAGCATGTTGTAATATAAATTACACGATTTATAAGGAAATGTAGCATATGGTGGTTCAGCTAGTGTCTGATATTCTTATAGATACATGCACGTAAAGAAGACAATCCAATAAATAGAAAGATGAAATACATAGATCAATAGATAAATGAATGAGGTAGACATATAGATAGAATAGACACATTATATATACATATATATACACATTTAAGTTAGACAGACGGACGGATAGAGATTAGGTCAGACTGATACAGAAGAATTAAACTAGTTATTAGAGTGATAGACCTGAAAAATATAGATACTACATCATGTGTACTCCATATGATGAGGTATAACAACATTTGCCATCACATTCCTTCAGGACTCCTAGGTAGAAATATATATTTCACGTACATGTTTGTGCAGAAATACAGATGTTTTTAAAGTGCGTATATATATATATATATATAGAGAGAGAGAGAGAGAGAGATGCGTATCTCAATAGGTGGTATAATGTATCTAATTGTTATTTTTCTATATATAGTGTCAAAAATACAGAAATTGGTGTGAAGAGCCTGATTTTCTGTCTAGAAAACAGGTAAGTTATTTTATTTTTCAAAAGTAAGTTATTTTGTTTCAAGGTAAGATATTTTAGTTTTCAAGGTAAGTTATTTTGTTTTTCAATGTAAGTTATTTTGCTTTTCAAGGTAAGTACGGATTTTGTTCTAATTTCTATTTTGATGTAAAGAAACAGTCACAATTCTCTATTTTTTGCATGTATAAACACACACATAAACAAAGTAGACGACGAAAATTCGAATCTTCGATAAGTTTTATCGTACATCTCCTAGGCCTGTTTGTGTTTTTGTTTGTTTTAGTGCAAAATTACACAATGGGCCATTTACGCTCTGTCACCGCGGCGAATCAAGCCCCGGACTTTAGCGTTGTTAGTCCGGAAACTTACTGCTAACCCCCGGGGTGGGGGGCACCGCAGCGAATCAAGCTGCACCCACGGAGTGGGGGTGGAACCATCTCTTCTGATCTGTTTGTTTTGTAAAATGAAAAGTAAATGAATACTTCAATTTAAATTATTTTGATCAGTTTTTACACACTAAATTTCTACTAAACCATTCCATGTAACCATGTTAATTAATTTCTTAAGTGGTGACGAAAAAGATTACTTATCTGTCTATCTACTTATATATGTGTCTTACTGTAAGATGAACGACCTCGGTCTATTAAACTGTTTAGATAATTCGGCTTTGTATCGGTTTCATAGCCTGTCGTTATAGAACTTTTTCTATATAAAGCAAGAAATGACAGCAATCATGTGTGACTAAATTGATCATAAACTTGTAACAACCGATCAGTTTGTTAAACTTGTGGCAAATGATCCAACTGTTAAACAAGTGCACCTGGCCTAGATTTCGTTTTGATTTGCGACAAGTAACTAGTTATTTCAGCCTGTCCTATTAAATTCATAGTTAGAGAAATTTGCAAGCCCAGTTTTGAATTTATGTCTAATTTGCTATTGTTTGTTTTTTAGATTTCGAGTACAGCTGCTCGAGGACTGTTTGCCATAGCTGTCCTTAATTTTTAAGTGATAGACTAGAGGGAAGACCGCTAGTCAATAGTGCGTGTCGCCAGCTCTTATCAGACTTGATAGTGGGATTTGGCCGTCACTCTTCCAACGCACTCATGACCACAAAAAGCGGATAGGGATTTTTTTTTTACCGTTGACGGGATGCGAACCACGAAACCTCTGCTGCACAGTTCGGCACAATGACCACTAGGTTGCGCTCGGCCATGCTTTGTTATTCTTAAGAGTTTTTAAATATGTATTTAAGTGTTTGTTTTACATAAAAACTGTCACTACAGTTTTAAGCTTTCGTTGTATTGGACTGAACCCTAAATTTTATTCCAAAAGTTATTTTTCTCACTTCATTTAGCACATGCGGACTTTTAAAAAAAATCGTTAAATTTTGTTAACAATTACATTTTGTTTTGTTTAAGCGCAAGGCTACGAAATATGGGTTATCTGTGCTTTGCCCACTGCAGAGATCGAACGAATTGTAACGTTATAAGCCCTCGTATGGTGAAAGGAGACAATAATTGGTTTAAAAATCTAATTTTGAACTTTAACAACATTCAAGCTGGTTTGGTTTGCTATGAATGTCGCGCAAAGCTTCACGAGGGCTATTTGCGCTAGCCGTCCCTAATTTACCAGTGTAAGACTAGAGGGAAGGCAGATAGTCATCACCACCGACCGCCAACTCTTGGGCTACTCTTTTACCAACGAATAGTGGGATTGACCGTTACATTATAACGACCCCACGGCTGAAAGGGCGAGCATGTTTGGTGGGACGGGGATTCGAACCCGCAACCCGCAGATTGCGAGTCGAGCGCCCTAACCACCTGGCCATGACGGGCCTCATTCAAGCTGTAGCGAACCCAAAGATGCAATTTTAGATTGCTGCTTGTATGAATGTTTGTAAATACTTTGTTTTAAACAATACTTCTTTGATGTATGTAAAATATTTTAAAGCTACATCGTCAACCAGACACTCACCAGTTTTGTTTTGGTGAAAAAAGTATTAAAAACTTCGTTATAACGAGTGCATATAAATTTCATAGTAGTTGATATTTCGAAAAGTTATATACCGCATATAATAGGTAAATATTTGAGAATTTATAGATTTTGGTCATCATGGTCATCAACGTATTGCTTTTTTTTTTTTTCATTTTCATTGACCCACATGAACTTCGTATAGCCTTAATGACAAACTTCTAACCAACAAAAATGTCTATTTTCATTTGGCATACAATATTTCTTGTTATAACGACAGGTCAGTTAATGTTAGGGAATGCAGTTAGGCCATCAAAGAATGAACTCAGTCATGTGACAAAAGTGGTTAAATTGGGATGTTGAAAAATGTGCAACTTCCTTTTGTGAACCATTTTGACCATCCCATCAGAAGACTAGGAACGTTGATGGCTTGAATCTTTAAGAGGCGGAACGCCGTTCTGGCCCGTTCCGCCCCAGTTTAACCTAACATTGTTATCATCGATAAATACAAAATATTGTGTCAGATTCCAAATAATATTACAGATTACTGGACACGATAGATGGCTATTAAATACAATGAAGAAGAAGAATATAAAGATGTAAAAAAATGGCAAACAAAATTATTCTAACCATAGAAAAAAGTAGAGATGGCGCTGGAAACGCTCCAACACTCCACCTGAGAGGATTACGAACGTAATAGGTAAAAAGAGACAAACTGTTCAGTTTGTTTCGGAATATCTTTTAAAGCTACATAAGGACTATGTGTGCTGATACACAAGAAAAAAGACAGCAAGTGATCAGCATCCACTAACAGCTCTCTGGACTATTAATGACTTGTCAAATAATAGGATGTTACAGTCACTCTTATAACGCGTCTACGGCCCGAAGGGCGGAGCGCGTTTTTGTAACTACAGGTAAACGAACTAAGAATCTTTAGATTCACATTTTTGGCAAATATAGTCAGTTACTGCCTAAAACGTCTACTATTTTAAACATTAAACTTACATAGCAATACTACTTTCATGAACGCAAAGTCTTAAATTTGGATGAAGTATGAACTAATGGGCTGATAATAGAAATGGTGTTTCTAAATAACGAATGTATAATATATAAATTTTGCGGGTTTCAAGTTTGATTCCCGTCACCGAACATGATCGCTCTTTCAGCCATGGAAGCGTTATAATGTGACGGCCAATTCCACTTTTCGTTGGTAAAAGAGTCTCGAACAGTTGACGGCGGGTAGTGTTGACTAACTGCCTTCCCTCTAGTTTATCGTTTCCATATGAGGGACGGCTAGCGCAGGTACCCTTGAGCAGCTTTACGCGAAATTCGAAAAACAATCAAACCCAATATATTAGGTCGTTAAAACATTAATGTAGCGTTTTGGAACACTTTCATAAACCACCTCCCAATAAACGTATATTACGTATAATAGTTAAAAGAATCGCCTAAAAGTCACGTTAGTGTAGCCTATATAATGTGTAAAGTTTTGTATACTCCAATCCCTTATAATGATGGCACACGACGAGATACACATTCGGCATGTAATGTTGTTTGAATACACGAAGGGAAACAACTCCTTTGTAGCCTCAAAGAATATCAAAGAAGTTTATGGAAATGTTTTGAACGTTCGTAAGTGTCAACGATGGGTCAGCAAATTTCGTTCAGGTGACATTAGCCTTAAAAACTGTGATGGCAGGGGTCAACATCTTGGAATTGATATTGATGCTCTGGAGACGCTTATGAATGGGCAACACACTCGTGAAATGGCCCTGAAATTGCATGTCTTTCATGAAACAATACGTAAACATCTAAGGAATATGGAAAAAACTCCTTAAAGAAGGTGTTTGGGTGCCTCACGAACTCTCTGATGATCATCGTTTCCAACGTGTGAACGTTGCTTCGTCTCTTCTGGCGTGTAATGCGCGTGAACCATTTTTTGGACAGAATTGTCACCGGC
>NW_013667368.1:98988-103045 GCF_000517525.1 Limulus polyphemus | reverse complement strand
CAGATTGGCACCATCAGATTACCACCTTTTTCGTTCGCCTGATTGTAAGTTGGAAAAGCATCATCGATAAGAATGGAGACTATTTCATTTAATAAATGTTTTGTTTTGACATATAAGTTGTTCGGGTTTTTTCATCTAAAAAAAAAAAGAGCGATATTAATTTCTTGACAACCTAATACTTAAAAATTATAAACGGCTAAAATGAGATTGAAAAATGACACCGTATAATAAAACTACCTTTCAGTTACATTACACGAAACGATGACGTCATGAACATACCCTTGATCTTAAGATAAATATTAACTTACTCCTTGTTTTATTTCTCATACGACTTTTTCGTCTTATTATAATAGTTTCATTTATTTTACGTTTGTTAATAATAGGTTCATTGCAAATAATATGTATACTTTTAGTATTATTACAGTCTGTATATTTTATGTTATAAACTACATGTGCAAATGGTATAATTCTGGTTTTTCTTATTGCATTCCACCTTTTCCCCATAAAAATACTTATCCACCATTGGAAGTTTATCTATATCTTTCCATATAATTTCTATCGTGGCTGAGAAGGCAGGAGCAGCAAATAACACAGCAAATCAAATAATCTGAATGCATTTTCTTTTTTTCTTTCTGAAATCCCTTTAGTACTTAAGTATTTTTAATAACACTAGTGTGATAATCATTCCTTTTTATCAATAGAGTTTCCGGATAATTTATTTCCTCATCTGTTTTTTTAATTTCGCGCAAAGCTACACGAGGGCTATCTGCGCTAGCCGTCCCTAATTTAGCAGTGTGAGACATAAAGACAGGGAAGGCAGCTAGTCATCACCACCCACCGCCAACTTTTGGGCTACTCTTTTATCAACGAATAGTGGGATTGACCGTCACTTTATAATGCCCCCACGGCTGAAAGGGCGAGTATGTTTGGTGTGACAGAGATTCGACCCCGCGACCCCGCAGATTGTGAGTCGAGCGTCCTAACCACCTGGCCATGATTTCCTCACCTAGCTTTTTCTTAAAACTACAAATACCTTTAACTATGGCGAATAAAGTGTTTATAATCATTATTTTTGAGTATTATGATGAGTTGAGGTCCAATTCATATATGAAATTTCTTCCTAAATACTTTGCATTAAAAGCATTATTTTACTTTACTAACCATAACATTAAGATAACACATTCTCTTTTCTAATTCTCAAGTAAATTTAACGTTAGGATGTAATGAATTTAGAAATGTCCAGAAACAAAGTCAGTACAACATATATGACATCAAAACACAACTTGTGATTTTATAATCAAGCATGTTCATGAAAATATTTGCTAGAACAGCCTCTAATGGAATGTCTATACTAATTCCCTCAATCTGATCATAGAACTCATCATTCTATTGCAGTTTGTTTAGCTATAAGCATCAACATTTGTTTTAATACTTCTTGAAGAAGTAATGTTCTTGGATATTAGTCTTTCATTAGACAGGAAAAAAGACAATCAATAGATTCATTGATTGGCAGTTGTGTGAATAATGACACGACAAAAGTAACTATAAAACTCTGAGGATTAATTATACTCATTAACTTGGTTAAATGTTTTGTGTTTGTTTAAACACACTCTCCATGTAAAGGATAAGGTTAAGCATACAAGCTAAAAATCTATCCAAGCTTTAATTAAAAGGAAATCTGTTTCCTGGTGGGTCAACAGTATGTTTACGGACTTACAACCCTAAAATTCTTGGTTCGATTCCCCGCGGTGGACACAGCAATGTGGACAATAAGTACAAAGGTACACTTTGTTTATATATGTTTGACACACTATAGATCTAAAGTGGTTTAACATCACTAGATATAAGAGAGTTATTTCATAGATCCCTCTTCTTTAAATCCAATAAAAATTGGTTCAATTTCTTTTCTCTGTTTTTAGTAGGCTGGTTAATTAAAAGTTTATTGCGTTCTTGATCACTCAATAATTCACTCACCTTATTATAATAATCACAATAATTCACTCACCTTATTATAATAATCACAATAATTCACTCACCTTATCATAATAATTACAATAATTCACTCACCTTATCATAATAATCACAATAATTCATTCACATTATTATAATAATCACAATAATTCATTCACCTTATTATAATAATCACAATAATTCACTCACCTTATAATAATCACGATATTTCATTCACCTTATTATAATAATCACAATAATTCATTCACCTTATTATAATAATCACGATATTTCATTCACCTTATTATAATAATCACAATAATTCATTCACCTTATTATAATAATCACGATATTTCATTCACCTTATTATAATAATCACAATAATTCATCAGAATAACAACGTTATCTTTGTCAGCCGTCATTATAACCAGTTTAATGTTATCTCTTAATTGCTTTAACGGATTCATTTCAGCTTTTCTTATATCGCGTTTTATACATTTTGATTTATTTATCAATCTTATTATTTCTCAGAAAAATCGCTAGGTAAGTTTGATAATCACCTTTCCTTTAATGCTTGTGGAAAATGAATATAATCGTTCCTATATTTATTCCCCACTGTCAGCTTCCTGAACCACTTGTTTTTCTTTTCCATTATTTCATGTTAATTGAATAACTATTTTTCTGGCAATCCAGTTTTTACATCCAAGAAAGGAAACGGTATTTGTGTTTATATGGTTTGGACAAATATCAGAAGGAATTACGTTCATGATGTTAGGAAAACACGTAGATTCAAAAGGTCAATTAAAAAAAAAGAAACCCTATATCTTGACGGCTTTCGAAAGTTAGACCTTTCTTCGTCAGGGACAAACTGGGAAATATATGTAAGGGTAATTGTGAAAGTTACACTCATGATGTCTTATTGAGAAGAATTAAAAAGGCTGTCAAGTTTGAAAAACAACAGATATAAAATCTGTATTTAACTTTTAATATGAGCTTAATATTAGAGAAATACTCGAAATAGTATTTGAGATAGTTATGCTCGATTAAGACTTTCTAGCTTGGAGATTAATGAATAAATATATTAGTATAAGTAAAATCAAACATATGAAATATACATATTAGTATATGTAAACAGAATAATGACAACGAAGCTGTACAAACTGCCACCTCCCGTCCCTGATGTTTGTATGTAAGGTGTAATAATACCTGCTGCGCATGCGTAATTGCGCATATTCTTTTGCCTGTAATAAACTTATTTAGTGGGGTTATGTTGTTCAATTTCATACAAAAGCTTAAGATTTGAAAACACCAACATTTTCGTTATTCTTATATTACTTTACCTTTCCAGTTCATAAAGATTTAATTGCTCTTTTAATCTCGACCTCAGCAGATTTTTGTAATAGGTGAAATATTTCGTTGATACATGTGATTATGAAAATATTATTATAGTTTGATTAGACAGATGACTGTCCTATGTGTGTGTGAGAAATTAAAAAAATTATCATCGCTTTGAACCGTAAAAGTACTTTTGTACAAACAGTACTGTGCAAAAGTGTTAGGACAAGAGAATATTTCGTCATTCTTTCCATTTGATGAGGCTAATTCTTCCATGCCATTATAGAACGTAAATTTCAACACTATGGTAATGCTTCACTGATCCCGGTTGACAATTGAATGAGCCAGGGTGAAAATACTTATCATTCTTTAGAATTCCCATATACTTGTACCAAGGGCATGTGTCATAAGGGTTCTGCTTGAATGAACATACTGATCAAATTTAGGTCTGAAATAACTGTCATGGTATCCCATGCAGTGTCTTAACTACATGGAAAGAAGCTAGCAAGGAGCTAGCATATGGTACCGGTATATGTTAGAAGAAATCAATTTAATAGCACTACACAAATAAAATTTGATAAAAACAGTGTTTAACACTATATATTAAGTTTTGTTGTTATGCCACGGCCCAAAAATCGAAAAGAATTGTCAGTAGAGCAGAGAGTTTGCATAAAAGCTTTACATGATGCTGGATGGACTCTCCGACAAATTACTGCAGACTTGAAATGATCCCCAAACACTGTGAAGTACTCCCTAGATCGTGAGACCGAAG
>NW_013667368.1:92233-98202 GCF_000517525.1 Limulus polyphemus | reverse complement strand
AAGCTGCTGGGGGCATTCAAATTATGCAATGGCCCCCACAGAGCCCCGATCTCAACCCAGTTGAGCAGATCTGGGATTTGATAGATCAAAAACTTGTCAAAGCAAAAGTTTCTGCCAAAGAAACATTATGAAAGTGTATTAGAGACATTTGGAGTTAAATCCCAAAAGACACTTTGATTATATATGTTGCAACAATATCCTGATAGATTGTCTGCAGTTATTAAAGCAAAATAGGGACACACAAAATATTAACTGTTTGCTGAACTCAAGCACTTCCACTGAGTTTCTGTTGTACTAAATATGAAGATTAATAAAATTTTGATGATTTACCTTCCATTATTCTTTGAAAGAAACCTGAAATCTAATTTTTGACTTTGTCTTAACACTTTTGCACAGCACTGTATGCTTTTAATAATCTTTTCCCACCAGGAGTACGTGTTCGAAAGGATAAAAAGTGTTTATTGAGTAAATAGTAAATGCAATCTAAGTAAGAACAGAATCGCTCATGAGATCAGCAGAACCAAAACTGTACTTCAATTTTTGTATCATGTAGAATGTTAATTCTACAAGTTTTTCGTACTATATGTCTACATCTATATCTTGGTGAAATGCTACTTCTGTAAGTTTTTCTATTGGTTAAGTTACTTACCCACATCAAATGATGTTGCTTTCTTGACAGTCTCCGGTGGTCCAGCGGTAATTATAGGTTTATAACACTAATATTCGGGATTCGATCCCTGCAGTGGGCATAGAACAGATAGCCTATTGTGCAGCGTTATCAACTTTAGCTTTACCGCTGAGCCACTAGGAAACAATCCAAAAAAATCTAAAGAAAGTTTTGGGCTGTAACATCCTTAAAGAATGTGGACCCCCCTACCCCCTTAAAAAAAAAACAATATAGTTATATAGTTTTTTTCGTAATATTAAACTTTGAAAAAAAAGCAACTTTTAGTTTGGTACTAATAAGTAATTATGACAAGTAAAGTACGAGTAAGAAAGTTTATCTTGTCGTGGGAATCAGAAAATCGTTTATTTTCTCGTGATAAACAAACGTTTACTTTGCAGTTGGAATTTAAAAATGTATTTTCGTGTGAATAAAAAGCAGGTCTATATTCTCCTGAGAATCAGAAGAATGTTTATCTTGTTATGGGAATCAGAGGAAGGACCATCTTGTTCTGGGAATCAGAAGGTTTATTTTGTTGTGAGATTCGAAAGAAGGTCTGTCTTGTCCTAGGAACCAGATGAAGGTTTATCTTGTTATGGTAATCAGAAGAAGGCCTGTCTTGTTCAAGGAACCAGAAGAAGGTTTATTTTGTTGTGAGATTCGAAAGAAGGTCTGTCTTGTCCTAGAAACCAGAAGAAGATTTATCTTGTTATTGTAATCAAAAGAAGGTGTATCTTGTCCTGGAAACTAGATGAAGGTTTATCTTATTATGGTAATCAGAAGAAGGTCTGTCTTGTTGTAGGAACCAGAAGAAGGTTTATCTTGTTATGGTATCAGAAGAAGGTATATCATGTCATAGGAACCAGATGAAGGTTCCTATTGTTGTATGAATCAGAAAAAGTCTATCGTGTTCCGAAAATCAGAAGAAGGACTATCTTGTCGTGGGAATCAGAAAATCGTTTATTTTCTGGTGATAAACAAACGTTTACTTTGCAGTTGGAATTTAAAAATATATTTTCGTGTGAATAAAAAGCAGGTCTATATTCTCCTGAGAATCAGAAGAATGTTTATCTTGTTATGGGAATCAGAGGAAGGCCTGTCTTGTTCTAGGAACCAGAAGAAGGTTTATTTTGTTGTGAGATTCGAAAGAAGGTCTGTCTTGTCCTAGTAACCAGAAGAAGATTTATCTTGTTATTGTAATCAAAAGAAGGTGTATCTTGTCCTGGAAACTAGATGAAGGTTTATCTTATTATGGTAATCAGAAGAAGGTCTGTCTTGTTGTAGAAACCAGAAGAAGGTTTGTCTTGTTATGGTATCAAAAGAAGGTATATCTTGTCATAGGAACCAGATGAAGGTTCATATTGTTGTATGAATCAGAAAAAGTCTATCATGTTCCGAAAATCAAAAGAAGGACTACCTTGTCCTGGGAATCAGAAGGTTTATTTTGTTGTGAGATTCGAAAGAAGGTCTGTCTTGTCCTAGGAACCAGAAGAAGGTTTATCTTGTTATGATATCAGAAGAATGTGTATCTTGTCCTAAGAACCAGGTGGATGTTCATCTTGTTGTATGAATAAGAAAAAAGTCTATCCTGTTCCGAAAATCGGAAGAAGGACTATCTTGATCTGGGAATCAGAAGATTTATTTTGTTGTGAGATTCAGAAGAGGGTCTATCTTGTCCTGGGAACCAGAGAAGTTTATCTTGTTCTGGGGATCAGAAGAAGAACTACTCCGCCCTGGGAATCAGAAGAAGGTCTTCCTTGTGAAAATTTTAAGATTTATTTTGTCTTGGAAGTCGGAAGAATATGGTGCTCATGAGAAAGTTTTGATAGATGTGAAAGTGTTCAATGAATTCAAAGTTATCTATTAGTTTCAGTGCGATTGGTGTGCTCAGTATGAGGCCGCGTTTATTTATATTAAGCTATCCAGTTGCGGGATTACTTAACATTTAACATAAGCTGGACACAGTCGGTATACTACGTTTAGCCGTTTGAAATTCAGATAATTGATGAATGAAATGAGTAAAGGTAATTTAAAGGCAAATTATACGGAAATTTTTAAAGATAGCCTGAAGAAAGTGAAACCTGTAATCAAATATGCCCAAAAGTCATTCAACAAACACGTTTCTTAGTTTTGTTTTTTGTTCATCGAATTGAAAACTACATTCCTGTTGACACATTATCTGTTATGGTTCCCTGTGGGTAAATTGTTATCGTGCAATGACACCAGATGGCATTTTTTGAATTTGACATTTTACTATTTACTTTCTCTTTGGAAAGGAACTGACTTTAATCTCTCTAGATTTTCTTGTTTTGTGGAACTAGAAAACTTTCAATTATATAACGAAAGTGAGTAGCTAGAAATGGTCTTTGAACAGCAACATATTATGCAGCAGTTACACTGTTCTTTTATTCTTATGCCTTTTTGTATTTTAGAAAAATGTTTATTAGTTTTGTAAATTGTGATTTAAGGCTATCTTTTATAATCGCACTCACTATAATGAACCAAAAATAACTTTGTTTGTTTCTTGTTAAGCGCAAAGCTACATACACAACGGGTTATCTGTGCTTTTCTCACCACGGGTATAGAAACCCGGTTTTTAGCCTACAGACATACCGCTGTGTCACTGTGGGCCCCTAAAAAAGAACTAATAATAATGATGCATATAATGAGTTTGTTAAAGGTCAGATCTAAATAGGTAAAAATACTTAAAAAAAATTTTTGATGGAGAGAAAGATGTAAAACAGATAATTAACTGTGTTTATACGTGTCTTCCTATCTGATTAATTTAATCCAATGTTATAATGT
The DNA here is from genome assembly GCF_000517525.1 of Limulus polyphemus. Lineage (NCBI taxonomy): Eukaryota > Metazoa > Arthropoda > Merostomata > Xiphosura > Limulidae > Limulus > Limulus polyphemus. The sequence continues at coordinate 94,733 of NW_013667368.1, read as the reverse complement.
TATAACATAATGTTATTTTTTGTTCGTATGGCTGAAAATAATTCCTTTGTGATAAATCTTTCTTGGAAATTCTGAAGTTATTTAGGACAAATTATGAGTTTAACGTGCATAAAAACCTATTCAAAGTTACCTCTTTAAATGTGAAAATTAAATGAGATCTATTTCTTTCTAATGTTGCCTGTATACAGAATTGGAGATAATTATGGGCTCGTAAAGTGACACATATACAGTAATCACAAATAATATGTAATTGCAAACTAAATATTTAATTTATCATGAATACAGTACATTATTTCAGAAAATGCAAAAGAAAAGCAGATATGTTGTATAATGTATTAGTATTTTGTATCAGTACACCTCGTTTTTATGTTACCATGAGTTTATCAACGTATGATTGTGAAAAATTTTCGAAATGTCTCATTTTATTGCCCATAATTTAGCCAAGTTGTTTGGTTGCCGTCTGACCTTTACTCTTTCTGTTTAAGCTATACAGCCTTAATAATATTCATATCGGGACTTTTCTAGAACAAGGCATTGTTTGCAAATGCTCCATCAAGCTCTTTTATGTCTAAGTATCGTTTCACTACATTTGCTGCATGCTTGAGCTCACTGTCTTGCTGGAAAATGAATCTCTGTCTAACGTATCTTGTTCCTAATGGAATGTCACGATTAATAAGAATTTCATTGTACCTGCCAGCACTCAGGGTGCCATCAGTTTTGTACTCTACACTTGTATTGGTCCCCAGCATGTTTCACTGAAGATTTTATATGTTGACCGTGATACTGTTCTTCTCTTTACCATCAAAGAAACTATTGTTGATTGTTGATAAACAATTTAAAGTTGGTTTCATCCCATTGTTTGAAGTTTGGTGTATCTTACATCCTTTTGGTTTGATTGTATCTCTTATATAAAGGTTTATAAGAGCTATACATCCACTGAGGCCACATCGCGCTAATGTGTATCCTACTCTTCTGGAGGTGACGTCCACATCTGTTCACTTACAACTAGATCATTATTAATATATCTGCTGGATTGTCAAGTATTACCTAAATAATATACCCTGAGTTACTTAACATCACTTCCGAAGAGTTTGGACTTTCTATCTCGACTGCTTTTATTATCAACAGCAATAGTTTCACGTTCACTCTTCAGAGTTGTCATGCAACTCGTACTGAAACACGAACAATCTGTCGCATGAAGTAACCTTCACCGACCAAAACACAAATTTCTATGCATTTGTCATGTGGTATTTCTGTTCTGAGACCCATGGATGCATGAACTATCAACACATAATTGTACTCTGTTAAGTTCATATCCGTATAAGAGAAAGAGGGGGTATCCAATAATATTTGCATTTTATAAAGATTTTACTCACTGTTTTCATAATTACTTATATTACTGTAAATATAGGAATTCTCAAACAACTTTTCTAGAAGTTTTCCTTAAAAGTATAAAGATACTTTTAGAAATTGTCCTTATTGCTTTGGTGTATATATATATATATTATATAAGTAGAAATTGGAATTTTCAACCTTAAAGGCATCTTTTGCGCAAGTAGGCTAAACTGCTAGGCCAGATACACCTAGGGCTCAGGTTTAGTTGTCTTTTATTTTGAACTACTGACCAGAAGGAGGCTAGCCAGCAGCACTTAATGCATCAAGAGCTTTTAATTTTCTGGTTCTTTTAACCGAATAACAGCTGAAAATGCAGAGCGTGTTCGCGGCATCACGCATTGAACCTTGGACCATTCAATCCACAGCCTGATACACTAACCACTAGCGGCGAACGTTCATATATAGGTAGTGAACGTCGGCATGCAAAATATTGACACGTGTTACTCTACTTTAACAAAAAACAACAACAAATTTTGAACTGCAAGAGGAGCAAAACAGCTGACGAGTTTCTTAAACATGATATTTCAACTTTTAAAATTCGTTATATAAGACGTTCATAAACGTGATATTTCAACTTTAATTTATTTCATATAAAACATGCTTAAACATGATATTTCAATTTTTAAAATTTGCTGTATACAAAATGCTTAAACATCATATTTTAATTTTAGAAATTGTTGCATAAAGCATATTTAAATATGATATTCCCATTTTTAATACATGTTATCATGAGACATGCCTAAACGTGATATTTCAATCAAAAACGTTTTATAAGATAGGTTCAATTTGATACATAGTATAAAGCGGTTACGTTTTGTGTATAAGGTTTTTTGTTTTTGGACTAGATCCCCCCTAAAGAACTGTAATTGTCATATACTGAGTGATATTAAATACATTGATAAATATTATATACATTTTGTTATAAAATTTAGTGTTTAGAAATTACGTGATCTAGGTGACAATTTTGACATTTGATGACAAAGGTTAGTAATATCGGTAAAATGTAATTTTATTGCATTATAATTGTTTGGTTTTGAATTTCGCGCAAAGCTACACGAGGGCTATCTATGCTAGCCGTCCCTAATTTAGCAGTATAAGACTATAG
>NW_013667368.1:88529-91876 GCF_000517525.1 Limulus polyphemus | reverse complement strand
TTGGGCTACTCTTTTACCAACAAATAGTGGGATTGACCGTCACATTATAACGCCCCCACGGCTGAAAGGGCGAGCATGTTTGGCGTGACAGGGATTCGAACCCGCGACCCTCAGATTGCGAGTTGAGTGCCCTAACCACCTGGCCATGCCGGGCCCTTGCATTATAAAAATAGATGTATTGCAAGCAGTGATGGAAATGGCTTTCAAGAAGAAGGTACACGCTTGGGAAAAACGAGCACGCACACACACATATACACATCTATTTATATATCTTTGACTTGTTCTATTCAAAATGAATAGGCATAGCATATATATATATATATATATATGAAATTAAACATTCTAATACATTAGATATAAAAGTACATTTAATAAATGTAAATGTTTTACAAATTTATTGAAAATGATAATAACATATAATTGACAATTTTACATATATATATATGTATTAGACTTGTGTTTACATTAAAGAATATCCCATAAACATCTATAATCAGAATTTTCTTCTTTTTTCTGCACGCCGTTTCTTCAGCACGCCTTCTGTCACTAAGTAGCCATGTCTTCACATATTCTTCGGGGTTGAATTTTGACAGAGGAGGTCCCACTAACTTGATAAAGAGAAGAGTTTGGAAGATGATCAATTTGAAGTCGTGCACGTTGTGGCAACATACATAAATTCATTCCACTGAAGCTTCTTCCACATTCAGTTGGATAAAGGAGATCTAATGAACGACTCAATTAGGACAAAAATTGAACATAATCAATTGGAAATTGAGAAGTAGGTACATACCGTGTACCCCCATTTCCATCACTGATTGCAAGTCAAGTTGTATTTTAACATCAATACTGGCTTTACTGGAGATTAGTAGGGAAAAACGAGTAATGTTAACATATTATTATTATTTTCTTTTATCTTTGTAACTGGAATGCAGGTGGCGAGCACACATGTGTTACACCACACGCAATAACATAGCAGTTGTTTGAGTAATTACCATAGGAGTTATTATACTGTTGTTACAGATAAAACACACGTTTAAAGTTTTGTTTCACGGCGTAAGTAGGCTTAAGGTTTTGTTTCTTGATGACTTGTACTCCGTGTTCTTTGTTCGTAATGAAAAGACGCATGAGGATGCTATAATTACACCATCTAATCTTGTGGCAAAAAGATAAACGTTTTGGGAACAGTAAGCCAGCATTTCAAGAACCAACGTACCCCAAAACACTCGTATCTGGAACAATGACTTGAAATATCACTTGGAAAGTGTCCTAAACTAGTGCAGTTTTCCAGCTTCCAAGATAAGTTTTGCTTCAACATGTTGACCAAGATTTGATGTTTGTGGATATTGTAGGAACATTGGCTGTATTTTAGTGTTTCCGTGACATATAAGCACTAAAGTTTTAAAATTTGTTCGGAGAACCATTTATCGATTAAAGTGAATATAACCACATTAAACCACGGGCGGGCCTGTATGGGGAAGGGGATGCAAAAGATGCAATTGTATAAGACCTATCATCTAATACCTCGAATTCGAGTGTAATTCTTCCGATTTCGGTGTTTTTCATGTAATTCTGGTTCCTTTCGTTTATATGTATGTCGGAATCCATGTTTTCATTGTAACCTCCTTTTAATTTAGTTTTTCGTATCCCGCAATCCTTAATTTCATGTTAGCGCCTTGACTTGCTCGGAGATGACACATGAGCACGAATGTGAAAACGCATGAAAATAGATAAATATTTAGTAAGATGATTGTAGACTGTAAAGTGATTAGAGAGGAGAATAATAGTTTATCACTGATGACTACGAATATTGAAAATCACCGCAGAAAAAGAAAAAAACAACAAGTGGCATATCGGTTGGAGTACACATAAAAGTATTCTTTAAAACATCGTTACTAATTTTCTAGTGTTGTTACTGTTGATTATATCCGCAGGGAAGCGCTTCATGCTAAGTTTCAGAATATAAAATTCATGTAAATTGCAGATATTTTTTTAAACTCCTCTCAATTTGTTCTTTACCACTTTAAATTCAGAGGCGTGTGAAAACAGTGTTGCAGGTCTATCTTCTGTCTTACACAAGTCATTACCCAAGAGGCTTTTCCAACAGTACCGCCCCCAGTGGCACAGCGATATGTCTGCGGACTTATAACACTAGAATCCGGGTTTCGATACCCGTGGTGGGCAGAGCACAGGTAGACCATTGTGTAGCTTTGTGCTTAATTACAAACAAACAAACCGACAGTACCAGAACCCTTGATTTGGGCTACACGACGAGAGACAACGATTCACTGAAACGCGTTAATGCTCTATAATACTAAATGTTATAGATTAGGCCTATTAATTTCTAATGCTTCGTCAGCTTTCGTCGTTTAAGTCTTCCTAAATTTTTAAAACTTTCCGGGTGATTTCGCTCCTGAAGCTTGCTCAAGCTCCAGACCCCCGCCATAAAATGTCTGCACCCCTCGATGAGTTTTTATGATCCGTGACTGTCTATGTAAATATTTAGATATATTCTGCCAATTTTCAACTGTAAAAGTTACCAATGAAAAAGTTTTCTGCCTTTTTTTGAAGAAACAAATATTCGTTGTTTTTTCAGTAAGTCTTCAAAAAATTATCATACCTTGTAAACGGTTGACTTGCCAATCACGTAGATGTTTAAACTAAAGGTGTGCTTATTTTTATTCGCGTCATAGAACGGCGCTTTCATTTTTTCAAGTACAAACGTTTAGTTCATAGCTCCGTCATCTCTTGACCAATTTGAGATATAATTATAGTTTTTGGATTCAGGAGGTCAAACCTTTTCGATTGATGTATTTGACCACGCCCAAGGTCTCACAGGTTAATTTACTCTAATCCTGCCTAAAAGAATTTCAAGTGCCGCGGCTATTGAGGATTCCCTCTTGTTTGTTCGAACTGTAGAAATTGTGCACAGAACTAAATTTACACAAATTACTGCTTTGGTTTGTGTTACGACTGTACAATCGGATATGATAATAGAGTTTTACCTATTAAGACCTGATCGCAAGTTTCCCCGTTCTGAGGGAGGAGTTTGTGATTTTTGAAATACAATCTTTTCATACAGCTTTGAGAATATTGGCTTGTGTTTCTATTATTTTGCACGTGCGCGAAAGGGCCGTCATCTTACGGACTTAATCTTAAATGATTTCTTTGTTTCTTCCTAAACATGAGAGGGTGCCAAAAGAAAGCAGCGAAATGAACGGTCTATGTTTAGTTTATTATATTGTTACGTCTCCGGTTGTTAATAATTTTCCGTAACTTCGTTCCGACGAAACTTAAGACGACACAAGTTCTTTCTTAGTAAAAACTAGGTTTATTATTTTCCCGAATAT
>NW_013667368.1:87300-88508 GCF_000517525.1 Limulus polyphemus | reverse complement strand
AAGTTTACTTTCTTTGTTAAAAACTAGGTTTTATTATTTCCGTAATATAACTTTACCAATACACTCAACTTACAACAATCGCGCTAAACAAACGCTGTAACATCTCTCGTGCTCTCTGACTGCAGTTCAATTACTCACTATCTATACACACATTACAATCCCCTCTTTTATATACCCGCCTACCCTAGCTTGTAAATACTAGAGCATTCATGAAAAAACAAGATAGTTCTAGAAAATAGAGGGCGCCACACCAGTCACGTGACCTCGATGACGCAACAATATGATAATACAAGTAAAGTTTAACTAAGGGTTATATTTTAGGTTCTTAGAGAATAATTTAATAAAACAAAATGAAAATCGTAGTTATTTAGTGGCTAGTTTATCATGAATTAAATAATATGATTCTGAAGTATGAGATGCCAGTGGACCTATTTCGTACTGCATAAATAACAACACCAAAGGCTTAAAAAAATCAGCGAGTAAATTGAAGAGAGAAAGATAAGCATGCTTTCATACCGTAAAAATACAAGATAAAAACAACATTTGATTTGAAACATGTGAAATGAACACAAGGAAATTCGTGAGTTAATTAAAGTTAAAACCTTGCCTTGATTTAAAGGCACACAAGGCCGGTGATTAATTCAGGTTTGCTGTGGCACAAATGGATGGGAACGTTCTCACATTGATCCTCTAGGGGATGCCAGCCCACAGCAGGTTAACCCCCACCAATTAGTTGATACTCCTTTTACGGCTGGGTAGACTGAAGCAAGTTTTTGGAAAAGTGTCTTTCTCAAGGGCATAACGACAAGGCGCGGGTAAACTTCGAACCCGCAACCTTTTGATTACAAGTCCACTACATTAACCATTAGGACGCACCGCCCTCAAGTGGTTATATGTAGCTATTTAGAGTCATTATTTGCGAATAATTCTTAAAAATCCATTTCCAAAGTTGTTAATCTTGACATAAAAAATGGAAGAGACAACTTTGGTTTCGAGTTGAGAAGAGTGACTATTTATTTATAGTAACAAAACAAGAGCTACTTTTTCTTTGTAAGCAAAAAAATAATTCTACTAGATTCTTGGGAATCAGTCTATTGAATCTATGGCCCGGCATGGCCAGGTGGTTAAGGCACTCGACTCGCAATCTGAGGGTCGCGGGTTCGAATCCTTGTCACACCAAACAAGCTCGCCCTTTCAGCCGTGGGGGC
>NW_013667368.1:85742-87140 GCF_000517525.1 Limulus polyphemus | reverse complement strand
CTAGCGCAGATAGCCCCTCGTGTAGCTTTGCGCGAAATTCAAAAACAAACAAACTATTGAATCTTGTTTTCCTTTCCTCCCTGCTTTGTTGACCGGGACTAATGTTTTTCAAACATTGTTTAAGAACTAACTGGCGTTAACTTGGAAACAAGTTTTGGTGATTAATATTATTCTTCTTGCACTTTTTTTATATTGACATTCAACACTTTAGGGCGTTAAAAGAGCGTGTCAACAATCAGGATAACAAAAAGGAGATTTCTTTAATATGTCGGCCAAAAGCAATTTCTACTATCTCAATATTTTGTTGTTTGAAATTATGCGCATAGGACAGGAACCGTAGTTTCTAACTAACGTTAGGACTAACTAGAGCCTTGAATTAGGATAAAGAGAACAGTACATAATATCATGCAATTGAAAACTGACGTTAGGCCTAACAAGTTTGGATAAGGCTAACTCTTATTTCAGAATTTTGCAGCCATACAGTCAGACCAATTTTTTGAAACTTGAGCATCAATACAAGCTGTTCTTGTTTTTAACTGTAGTAACTTGTTATTCTTAAAGTAGTTAAACTACAATAGCAACGTGCTATTCTTAAAGTGCATCTCATCATTAGATAGACTACAATAGACAAATTCTTATGTTGTTATAATAAATAAATAAATATACAATGAGAAATAATGTACAGTTTTAAGTGCAGAATATAATTTTAAATAGTATTTACTCTAGATGGATAATACAAAAGATTCACTTGAAATCCTAGAATTACTATTTTTGCTCAGCATTTGATTTTTCATGATTGTTTGATTGCGCTAGAGATTAACCAATCTCTCTCACCCCCTTTTTTTTACTTTTAGATAATAATATTTTTTCAGCTCAGATTTTTCTATTAGATATTACCGGGTTACCCCGGTGGCTCATCCACAAGCTTGAGGGCGTATGACGCTAAAGTACAGGGCTCGATCTCTACAATGGGCAGAGCGAAGATAGCTCGTTGCGCACTTAAAAACAAACAAAGAGATAATATCTGAGAAGTTTTATTTGCTTCCCCTGTGAAGATGAAATATCTGAATAAGTTATTTTCCTGTGTTTTGAGGACGATATATTCTTTTTTCTTTATAGTTGATTTTTGAAAATATTACTGGCAGGGAAGCTCAGATTCTGCTCTAGAATATTAATCTGGGTATTTCAACCTGATCTGTATGAGAAGGCTTGATGTATACATTAATATATATTCTAAAAATAAAACCAATAGTGTGGGTGTGACATCATGAAGAGCCACACTTCTATTGCATATGGCCCGGCATGGCTAGGTGGTTAGGGCACTCAACTCGCAATCTGCGGGTCGCGGGTTCGAGTCCCCGTCACACCAAACATGCTAGCCCTTTCAACCGTGGGGGC
>NW_013667368.1:78528-85564 GCF_000517525.1 Limulus polyphemus | reverse complement strand
CTGTCTTCCCTCTAATCTTACACTGCTAAATTAGGGACGGCTAGCGCAGATAGCCCTCGCGTAGCTTTGCGCGAAATCCATAACAAAGCAAAACAAACAATCTATTGCTTATTTTTAGTTTTCGTAAAACTCATGGCTAGGCCATTCACTAGCTTTCAGTAAGTTAAACGAATTTCAGAGTATAGAAACATTGAATAGGTTTAACAAGTTGTATCTGGCAAAGTAATAGATGTGCTGTGTGAACTACAGAGGCTAGAGTACAAGTAGCTATGTTATGAAAAGTAACACATGTTGAGAGCACTAGAAAGGCTAAAGGTCATAGAGATATATTTACCAATGTAAGCTGACAGATGTATTAAGTGAACTAGAGAAGTCAAAAAGTTATGTTTATCATCGTAATATGGCAGATGTTAAAAGTGAGTAATGGGGGTCAAAGGCCATTATTTTTTAAGCTGAAATGAAATGATCACAATATTTCCAGTCACATAGAGATATTATTTTCAACATTTTCAATCTAATTGGGATTTCGTAAGTATTTTCAACCAAATCGAGCTTTTCCTGTTGCCAGAGAAACGATATTAGATGAAGAACTTGGTTTGATGAATTCAAAATTGAAATATGAGTGGATTAAGTATTTAGTAGCTATGCTTTACAAATGTCCATATTTATGAACAATGTTATATCTAGTTAGTGTCAGTATTTAGTAGCGTTACTTTACAAATGTCCGTATTTTTGAACAATGTTATATCTTGTTAGTGTCAGTATTTAGTAGCTTTACTTTACAAATGTCCATATTTTTGAACAATGTTATATCTTGTTAGTGTCAGTATTTAGTAGCTTTACAAATGCCCATATTTTTAAACAATGTTATACCTTCTTAGCGTCAGAAAATTTCACTTCAGATTAGAATTGTTTTCATTCCTACGTTTCAGAATATGATGAGTAATTATTCATTTTTTCAGTTAATTGTTCACATGTTCGTGATTTTCTCATGTTTTAATTGGGGTTTCTTTGAGCTTCCTGGTTTAACGAACTTTTTGGAGGTTCATGAGCACAGAGCTCTTTTAGGTACCAACATACTCCTGTTCTCTTCAAAGTAATTAAACAAAATTACATGGATACATTTAAATGAAGGAAAGCCTATTTTCCGATAATGCTCGGGTTATCAGGCTATTAATAATTTATTTACATTTTCTGGTCCTTACTGTTTTCGAAATGTAAAAAAAAAACATTCAAAATTTATTTCCTTTATTAATAAAGCTATTATGCAATACATCTAATCAATTCACGTTTCTGAATGAAAAGAAACATCTTTTAGGGTCACGACAGGATATGAATCAGCTTGAGTTAATTCCACTGTCATAGAACAGTTGTCAATCGTGATCCGTGCAACGTCATCACGAACATGTGTGTGCACAGGATTTAATTTCTGCAGGGCACTTCGCGCCCTCTTTATATTATATTTTTTCACGACATAGAATGTGGGTCTATTTACGTTTATTGTTGGTTACAAGTACGTTAGGGATGGTTATTTCGTTATACAGGTAAGAATATCGTTGGGTTCAGTTTTGGTAGAGTAAATGAAAATATAATTGCTAGTTTTACTAGGCTTTGCGTTACAACTAAGATATTTACTCTGTTTTCGCGTGAATTCCAAATATATTGTGTTTGTACGTACCAAACGTAACTTTCAGTATTGTCAATATATTGTTATTGAACGTGACTTTCAGCATTGTTAAGCATATTGTATTGAACTTGCGCTATTGATAGATATATTGTTATTGAACGTAGCTTTCAGTATTGTTATGTATAATGTTATTGAACGTGATTTTCTGCCTTGTTACGTATACTATATCCAACGTTATTCTCTGCCTTGTTAAGTATATTATATTGAACTTACAGTGCTGTTAGGTCTATTCTTATTTAACGTGACTTTCAACATTTTTAATTATATTGCTATTGAACGTGATTTTCAGCATTGTTAGGAATATTGTATTGAACTTACAGTATTGTTAAATACATTGTTACTGAACGTGACTTTCAACATTGTTAGGTATGTTGTTACTGAACGTAATTTTCAACATTGTTAGGTATGTTGTTATTGAACGTAATTTTCAACATTTTTAGGTATATTGTTATTGAACGTGACTTTCAACATTTTTAGGTATGTTGTTATTGAACGTAATTTTCAATATCGTTAGGTATATTGTTATTGAACGTGACTTTCAACATTTTTAGGTGTAATGTATTGAACGTGACTTTCAACATTTTTAGGTGTAATGTATTGAACTTAATGTTTTGATAAGTATATTGTATTCAACTTACAGTATTGTTAGGTATATTGTACTGAACTTAAAGTATTGTTAAGTATATTGTATTGAACTTATAGTTTTGTTAGGTATGTTATTATTGAACGTGATTTTCAGCAATGTTAGGTATATTTTTATAAAGTGACTATCAGCATTGTTAGGTGTATTGTTATTGAATGTGACTTTAAATATTGTTAGGTATACTCAATTAAAACATTTGGAATAGGATAGACTGTAATAAAAAAAATGGTAAGAGAAATGTGTCAATAATTTTGAGCACGGTCGCGTTATATAACACAGTATGTAATCAGAGCAGAGTTAGGAAAAAGTTAAAAGTATTAATGAAAGAGAGCCTTAACAATTAATTGTTAGGAAAGTTAAAGTGAAGGGTTAGAGAAAGAGAACGTTTCAATTAAATGTAAAAAAATAGAAAAAACATGGTGGAGGTTTTAGTAAAAGAGAACGACATGAGCGTTGTGAAAGAGTTTTCGAATACATAAGCAGAAGATTTTCAACTTGTTTTAACTTGCAGGTTGTATAATCGTAAGATGCAGCTTCTAGAATTAGAAAGTACCCAGGATTTATATATAAAGAGAGAAAAAGAATAAGAAATAAAAACGCAAACAAGGGGGTTTGGGAAAAACATCAGAAATAAGGTCTAGGAAAGAAATGACTTACAATATAGGATAAAGAAAGAGTTTGTTACACAAAGCGATCAAGTAAAAAGTATTGGAAATAAGGGCTAGGAAAGAAGGCGCTTATAGTATAGGATTAGAGATGGAAAATGTTGCACAAGTGAGTCAAGCAAGAAGTATTGGAAATAAGGGCTAGGAAAGAAGGCGCTTATAGTATAGGATTAGAGATGGAAAATGTTGCACAAGTGAATCAAGTATAAATTATTGGAAATAAGGACTGGAAAGAAGGCGCTTATAGTATAGGATTTTAGATAGAAAATGATGCACAAGTGAATCAAGTAAAAAGTATTGGAAATAAGGGCTGGGAAAGAAGGCGCTTATTGTATAGGATTAGAGATGTTACATACTTACTTGTTTTAGAACGTATTTTAATTATGCTTGGACCTCATTATCTAGCGTTACACCTGTGATTTAGAATTTATGTCCATAGTTGAAGGGAAATTTCACTGCCTTATTGTTACTAAGACTTGCTATTTCATAACAGCAGTAGGCAACTCTTGGACTGAGGTTACCAAACGAATAACCATTACCAGAAACTTTAAATCAAAAACGAAAAACGAGTGAGAGAGAGAGAGTGGAGAGAAAAAAAAGATGACAGAAATGTTATATACTATCCTATTCTTTAAGGATGTGTCTGAAAGAGATGTGAGTTGAGACCCGTTATTTGACGAACTGAATGCAGGTTCAGTAGCCGAGGTTTTGGCACTACTACATGCCGACTGATACGATCCAGTGGACGAATCCCGATTGCGCCGGTAGAGGGCTCAGTGCCAGTTGAGAGCAGGCGCACAACTGAGGTTTCGTTCAAATGCTCTCATGATTACAAAACGTATGTAACAGGAGACTACAATGTGTGTTGCAAAACCTATTTAAGTGTTGTGTTTGAACTTCAGGGGAGGTCGGTTGTTTTGACTACTGGGTTTTATTTGAAAGTTGTATTAAACGCATTTACTTCGAATCCGAACCAGACAAGACTGTAATGGGAGAAGAAAATAAGAAAGAAGGCGAACGTGTTTCCCGTCTTTGGGGAGAGACTCGAGGATATTGATTGTTATAATAGAATGAACTATTTTCAGCAGCTTCCTTTGAACATACAATGGACTGTAGTTTTGGAATGTACTTCTACCAGGTGTGGATTTTGAAGAATACTGAATGTCATAGAGTGTAATAAGAGTGAACACTAACAACCTTTCTTATATACCTGAAGGTACGTACATTTAAATTAACCCATGTTACTGAAGTATTCAGGTTGCTGAATATTTCTTGACGAATAGAATTTGAAAAGAAACTAAGTTTGGTTCATTAATCTGACAAAACTGCGCGTATTTTAAGTCAAATAATCGTAGAATTTGGGTCTTCTAAGTCACGCGATTAAATTTTATGTGCCGTTTTGGCACGATTATTGGTCTTTAGTAAACGATTCCATGTCGGAAGATGTTTCACTGAACGTCTTGTTCATACAGATTACTCACCACTCTCATAATACATCATTCATTATTCTGTAACACAGTAACTACAACACATGACGAACAAATCGGAGTGCTTGACAGTTTTCGAGTTGCTAGTTCACAGAACTCAAGACGAAGCAGGGTGTGTAATAAAAACTAGACTTTTTTTTACAGTAAAAACAACAACCACATACTGCTGTTTTGGTCTTCTCTTTACTGAAATTAAGACGTAAAACAAAACCTGCCACACACGATTACCGTCTTGAGAATACTATTTTGTTAATACGTTCTTGAGTTGCGCTTATCGTTGGATGATGTGTAACACTTTGAGAAGCTGTGAAGAGACAGTGTTAGCACAAGAACCATACTAAGTATACTTTTAATTTGAGGTATGACATTTTGCATATGATAACAGATTGCACTATAAGACTATATGAATATGGTAATTTATGAAAGTTTTGAACCTATCAGAAAAGAAACACAATTACATACGTTGACATGTTAAGTGTCTTTAAAATGAACAGCTGTTTTTTGACTCATGGCTTAAAACCGGGATTCGATACCCGTGGTGGGCATAACACAGATAGCCCATTGTGTAGTTTTATGCTTAATATCAAGCAAACAAAAAGACATGTGGTAAGTCTCTTTAAAAACGAACTGTTTTTTTTTTACATGTGGTAAGCGTCTTTAAAAACGAACTGCTTTTTTTCTTTTTTGGTATAACAACGATCATAATACCCTGTCTTACTATGAATGTTGACTGAAGTAACTTAGACATTTTGTATAATGACAAAAACGACCATAAACTTCACAATAATTAAGGTTGTATCTATTTTATCCAACGTACAGCAGGTCGCTCCTGAATAAATTTTAGAAACGAAACGTTGAGTGAAATAAATATAACCTTGTTCTGGAGTTTATGGTCGTCTTTCATACAAGATACACTGTTAAAACTTTAACCATGCAAAGGAGGTAGACCTCAGTAAGGATAATATTTCTTGAGTTATAGCCATCAATTAAGGACCAGTACACTGTCTACCTTTAATAATATTGTCCGGTAAACCATAAATTAAAACTGGACAACATTTACATTATTATAGACTGGACTACCCAGTAAGTAATGGACAGAAGATCTACTATACCAAATATATTAATAATGCAACTCTTTAGTTTCTATAGAGGTATGTCGATCTTGTTTACCAAATGTTCTGCTAATTTTTTCTCCTCTCTTACACCAACACAAACACCCCTCATTATTACTGCTGCTTCACCATTAAAGTCGGTTTGTAAAGGATTAAGTTTTTTTTTATTTTTATTTTCCGCTGCTTCATTCTTGTTGTCTTCAACATCAATTATTGTGTTTATACTTTTATTGCAACCAGCCAGCCACATTTCTTTATTGGAAAATGAAAGCTGTTTGAATGTGTTTATACTTTTATTGCAACCAGCCAGCCACATTTCTTTATTGGAAAATGAAAGCTGTTTGAATTTTCTCGCTGCCACATCTTATAAAACCAATAATGAAAAGGAACGCATACAAAATGAAATGTTGATGCCGAAATAATTTTTATAAGGTGGGTGCTAGAAACCCCTAACAAAATTGTAACCTTACGTACGATGTAAAACATAAATTCGCTTGCATTTAAACGTGCTAAAAAGATGAAGTCAGCATCCATATGTTTTTATCAATTTAAATACAAAAAAATGCTTTAACAACAGTCCTTGCTACAATGTTTACAACGTATTTATTGTAAAACTTTGAAAGTAAATAAACCGAAAATTAAATCGTTTTACCTGACACTACAATTATTTTAATTTGAATATCAGGAACGGTCTTTTTCCTGAAGTGGCTGACATCATATTTTCTCACAGTGAAATACTAGTAAATATCATGCAACGTCACTGCAAAAATATATCATTTATATCTTAAGAAAATCAATTCTCTGATACAGCTTTGTGCGAACTATCGACCAAAAAGTAATGTAAAACATAAACAGTACAAATCAGCACTCTTCTTCAAACAGCACCAGGAGACACTACCGCAACCCTAGTGCTCTCTAGGTCCTGTTTCCTTGAAATGTACGAGGATATTTTTAGTAGTAGTAAAAAATGGTTATTAAAATTTCTGTGATTACGGACCAATTGTAGGCTTATAAATCTTTCAATGCATCATCTCATATATATAACTCATTCTAACTCCCATCTTACTCTCCTCCTAGGAAGTGCATTCACTTTTACAAAAAACATCATATTGTGCGTTTTAGAAAATAATAAAATCCAAGTTTTTGTATTTATCATCACAGCTTCTTTTGTAACATTATTGTTTGATAGTTAGTATACAGTTTCTGTCATGTTCCTTCTTAGTCTTCAAGTGAACAGAAATAAGCGTAGCACATCCAAAAATAGGTGTTGCGTGATGGAAGTAGTTGGCACCAGGAGTTCACAAAAAATAAAGAATAGCGTGTGAGTCATGGTTAACCTGCATGCTTGTACAGTAAATACAAAAACGCCTTTTTGTACTTTGTAACTTTTCTTTTCATTATAAGTTCTGTATTATTTAATAAATACCTTCTACATATATTAG
>NW_013667368.1:68275-78277 GCF_000517525.1 Limulus polyphemus | reverse complement strand
TTTTTTTTATATTATTTATATTAATAATTAACTACTTAACTATACTATATTATATATTTATATATATATTTATATATATATATATATATATATAGTAACTTATACAGATAATTTTGTTTACATGCAGGAAGGTCACTGGAATGAGATAGTTTTGTTTGCAGCCTTGTTCTCCTTGTGACTTCTTGACTGCTTACAATCTTGTTATTCCTATCAGCTTCTAGCAAACAAAATTCACTGGGTGAGATGTGATTGGAATTGAAATCCTTTCCATACAAGGCATGAGTTTCCCCCTACAGCAAGTAAAGTTGGCTGGCGATTTGAAATAAAATCTAATTTCTCTCCATCGTATTGGATGAGGTTTTATTATAATTGATCCTTTCCAACAGAAAAAAAAATACACAGTTGTAAAACGAACAAATATATATGCCCAGGACATGATTAGTTTTTCGTTTAGGTGAATGATAAAATGTTCTCTTTTTTTTTCTAACTGTGGTAATATTTTCTTAATTTTGGTGTGTTTTTTCTCTCCTAGGGTCAATATTGTTGTGGGCCGAGGTGGAAAAGTTGGCCACTTTGTGTCCAGCAGAAAGCGTTAGTTCAGTTGGGAGAATTAGACAGATCTTTTCTGAAAGCTGGTGACTTCTATTTCTGCCTTCGACAATCCTGGCCATCCCCATATGGGACATCGCCCAGTGGTTTGGAAGTCGTGTGTGTTTATAGAACCTATAACGGCGTGAAAGAACGTGTAACACATGAGAGTGAATTTCACAAACTTTTCACCATGGACTGGATCCATAATTCATTAATACAAAATTCTTCGTCTGCGCTGTCAACCCAAGATTCTGATGAGGATTTGCCACACCTGTTACAAAGTCTCCTGGTGACTGTTGAAAAAGGCATCGAGAGAATTGAATGGCAAAGCGTAACAAAGCCTTGGTCATGTAGTCACGTTTTCCCATCGCAGCTTCTCAATTCCACTGACTCTTTTTACCACGAAAACCAGGCGGTAAGCACAAAAGACAGGTTTGTACAGACTAGTCCAGAACATGAACTGGACAAAGAAAGCCACGATACAGATTGTAGAAGTCAAGTGGCCGTTGCTTGCGACCATGTTGTCACGAAAACTGATGATAATCACGTTGAGTTGGGAAAATACTATAACCAAAGTGACATTTCTAGACTCCAAATGAGCTCCCAAGACCAGATGACAAGAGTGACAACAGGTAGGATCAGCGACTATTTTTTATTTAATTCCTCGGTAGTTAACTGTTGTCATACAAAACAATGTTATCTCTTTGCAGGATCGTTGACCTTCAATCACTACTTCTAGTGAATTTCTAGTTTTCTTAAGCTTGGCATATGTCCTGAAGTGAAATCTTGTGAAGTATCTAGCCTTTCTAACTCTGCTTTGGTGTGTGCAATCGTTTTTTGGGCCTTCTTTTTTTGTAGTCTGCAAGTTTGAAGTGAGTAATTTCAAGCTAAAGTTGACTTGTGAATTCAGATATGTCACAAGAGATGATAATTATTGAAGAAGAAAAAAAATTCTAGAAAATCAGACGGGAAAAAAGAAAATTGTCTCTTCTAAGTACATCTGTAGTTTGCACTCTTTATTAATAAGATTGGTGATTGGACTAAACGACAGTTAACTTTCAAGATTAAATATTAAAACCCACTTTAATATGCTGGATTACTTAGATATCTCAAATAGGTAGCAAGATCGAAAGTTTTTTTTTATCGTGGTCTACTAGATGAAAATTTGCAAATGTATCTTTTGTGTGTCGTGAGTTTTCACAAAGTGCGCTTCAATATTCAGGCCGCTTGTGAATAACGAGAAATTGTTCTTTAAACTTAGTATATTTTTTCTTGAGTCTGGTATGGCCTGGTGGTTAAGGCACTCGAGTCGTAAGTTCGAATCTCCGTCGCCGAACATGGTCGTCCTATATGGTTGTCGACGGGGCCATCCACCTGCGTATTAAATAAAACAAATTCTTGGCTTGCGAATTTACCGACCGACCCCAAACTAGTTTTTGCTTAACGATTCAGATGAAATAATTTCCCATATAGTTTGGCTTTACGACACATAGCCATCGTTCATATCACATTGAAGAAATCCGTGTCTCATCTGATTCCCGTAGACACCCAATGTCGGGCCTGGTTAGTACTTGGAAGGGTGACCATCTGGGAATACCAGGTGATGATGGCACTATTACTTGCCCCTCCTTAGCACAGCGGTATGTCTGCGGACTTACAACGCTAGAAACCGGGTTTCGATACCCGTGGTGGCCAGAGCACAGATAGCCCTTTATGCTTAACTACAAATAATAAATTTACGAAACAATTCTATTGATAGAAAGATCAATGTATGTTACACAGGCACGTGAAGGAAAAATTCGCAAAACTCTTTGTACTTCTATTTTACATTTGTTCTTATTAAAGGTTCCAAATGATCACTGATTTGGATAACGCTATCATAAGATGTGTTTTATTGCTGCTACTCTTCCACTGTCCGTTTCTGTAATATTAATGTTAGAATAAATAATTAACTAACTAAAACACTAGAATTAGGCCGTTAAAACCAATTCTGTAGTTTGTAACAAATATTCTGAGCTGCCATGGAAAAATGTGTTATTATTATTGATATAACAACTCTAGTTTTAAACAAGTATTATAGAATACTGTGCGAGAGTGCATTATTGTTATTAAAACGACTTTAGCTTTAAACAAGTATTCTAAAATACTGTGTGAGAGTGCATTATTGTTATTAAAACAACTCTAGCTTTAAACAAGTATTCTAAAATACTGTGTGAGAGTGCATTATTATTATTAAAACAACTCTAGCTTTAAACAAGTATTCTAAAATACTGTGTGAGAGTGCATTATTATTATTAAAACAACTCTAGTTTTAAATAAGTATTCTAAAATACTGTGTGAGAGTGCATTATTATTATTAAAACAACTCTAGTTTTAAACAAGTATTATAGAATACTGTGTGAGAGTGCATTATTATTATTAAAACAACTCTAGTTTTAAACAATTATTCTAGAACAGTGTTTCTCAACCATTTTTTGCTCGTGGCTCCCTTTTGAGTTTGATTTATTTCTGTGGCCCCACCCTTTCTTAGACACTGTTACTTAGGAAAATAATTGATTTATTTTCACACTGTTCATTTATGTTGTTTTTAAATATTTTGTTTATAATATTACTGTTTACTTACAGAAGTAAAAAATATTCTGTTATAATTGACGGCCCGGCATGACCAGGTGGTTAAGGCGCTCGACTTGCAATCTGCGGGTCGCGGGTTCGAATCCCAGTCCCACCAAACATGCTCGCCCTGTCAGCCGTAGGGGCGTTATAATGTTATGGTCAATCCCACTATTCGTTGGTAAAAGAGTAGCCCAAGAGTTGGCGGTGGGTGGTAATGACTATCTGCCTTCCCTCTAGTCTTACACTGCTGAATTAGGGACGGCTAGCGCAGGTAGCCCTCGTGTAGCTTTGCGCAAATTCATAACAAACAAGAATATTCTGTTAATGATTGACATTTTATTCAGTGTGATCTTTGGGCCTGATGAACACTTAAAAGTTTTTACAACATCAAGGCGGTTACGTATTTTTGATAGCAAATAAGTCACCCGACTAAAACCAAATTCAACCAGATAAGATGTGAGAAAAGCGATAAAATACAACTTTGCCTTCTCCCAGGGCTGTGGAAACTTATTAGCTATTACACTACTTATCCAGAAATAATGCTTGTCACGTTTGAATCTAGCTTGGGCTGTTATATCACTCTGCTGCTCTTGAGAATCAGTTGAAAATATTCACAGATACCAGACAAACATTTTGATTGTTACTCGAGTACTAATCGCGTCTGGTGACTTGACTTCTGGGCTGTGGGGGATACGGGGAGAAGGAAACCTTTGATTCAATGTTAAATTTTAAATATTTTATTCGAGCAGTGAAGTTTTGGTGGCCCACTCAGAATTTACTGTGGCCCCCTAATTTTCCGTCATTCACGTGTGGCCCCTTAGAAACATGGCGTGGCCCACGTTGAGAACCACTATTCTAGAATACTGTGTGAGAGTGCATTATTATTATGATTAAAACAAATCTACTACTTTTAAACAAATATTCTAAAATACTGTGTGAGAATGCATTATTACTATTAAAACAACAATGCATTTTGTAACAAACATCCCAAAATGCTGTGGAAGAATACATTGTTATCAATATTAAATCTAAGTTGTAGTTTGTGACAAATATCATAAGTTGTGTTATTGTTATTTAAGCGCAAACCTACACAATTGGCTATTCGTGCTCTGACCATCGTGGGAAATCGAATCTCAGATTTTAACGTTGTAAGTCAGTGAACTTACCGCTGACATAGCGGGGGACTTCGAAAGGTTCTGGAAGAATACATTACTATTATCAAAGCTAACATGTAGTTTGTAACAAATATTCTAAACTACTAAGAAAACATGAATTACTATTATTAAAGCAATACTGTACTTTGTAACGAATATTCTAAACTGTTAAGAAAACATGAATTACTAATATAAAAGCAACACGGAAGTGTGTGACAAATATTCTAAACTGTCGTGGAAGAACGGATTACTATTATTAAAGAAACACTATAGTTTGTAACAAATACTTTAAATTGCTATGAAAGAATGTACTATTATCATATATATATTTGAAGTGTAGTGAGCAGAGGAAATAAATACAGTTAAACAAAAAATAAAAAAGCTGTATCTCTGGACCTTTATGTTTGAAGTGCGTTCATATACGGATGAATAAACAAACATCCTTGTTAATTTAAAAAAAACAAAACAATACTTGTACTAGCTAATGTTTTAGAGTTATTTCTTTGAATATTTATATTGCAAACAGTATTAAGCAGACACGATGGTAACAAATCCAAAGTAATGAACACGAATAACGGGTTATCCAGAACATAGCCAGCATGAATGGTAAATTACATACACTGTAGAAATTTTTTGTATTGTAACGAATGGATTTCAGGTGCTCGCAGGTTGACCTTGAAGAGACAGGATTTGTACTGGTGCATATCATCAGTAAGTAGACCGCACCTATCAATCCGGAACACTTTGTATTCTGTATTGTTTGAAAACCTGCTTAGTGTACATAGACTGTCATTAAAATGTCATCCACATCTGAGATCAGCTCTCACCTACTTCTGCATTAGGTTCCCATCATCCCCCGCTGGGGCAGCGGTAAGTCTACGGATTTAGAAAGCTAAGATCAGGGGCTTGATTCCTCTCGGTGAACACAACAGATAGCCCGATGTGGCTTTGCTATAAGAAAACACACACATACACAGATACACAGGTTCACATTACATCTAACTGCCTTTTATTTGCTTGAATCGGACTTCAATTTCAGTAAGTTAACCTTAAGTTAATTAGGACAGAAGGGGTCTTAAGATATCCGCGGCGAAGGTTACAGTAACCGAACTATGTATTGAAACTTCAAACTGGGACAGGTATTCCATCTTTTTTGTGGTAATATCTAAACATTAGGGATTTCAAGTCAAAAAGAGCATTTGTTAATAAAGATTTGTCATGTATATTATACATAATGTTGAAGTTTTTATTAAAATAGATAATTTTGGAGCCACGTTCGGTCGTGTTCTATATGATGACCATGCATATTGACAATAGCCCTGCAGCATAGTTTCCATTGCAAAAATTTGTATCGCATAAGGTTACCACATTAAAAGTATACTGCTCCTCCTTCCATCTTTCAATACTCTATTTAATGGACGAGAACGACGGTTTCCCATTGTCCATAAAAACAGTCCAATCGTTTGTTTTATTTGATTGTTTGTTGAATTTCGCGCCAAACTGCTAAAAGTCTATCTGTGCTAGCCGTCCGTAATTTAGAAGCAATAAACTAGAGGAAATGCAGCCAGTCAACACCACCCACCACAAGCTCTTAGGCTATTGTAATCGAATAGTTGTATTGACCGTCACATTATAAACCCCTTTGACTGAAAGAACGAACATATTTGATGATGGGATTTGAACCCGTGATCTGCAGATTTCGAACCGAACACCTTATCCACAAGGCCATGCTAGGCAATTTGATCACACAGGAATCCAAAGTCTGCTTTCGAATACTTGAGTGGTATGTCTTCGAAGGAAATAGCATGGAAGCATTCTCATTCTATATCTGCTCGATGTATGCAAGGGTTAAGTAGAAGATATGACTGTAAACCTTGTCTTGGTGAGTCCATATCTTGTGGGCCTTGTTCCTAGATGGAGGATCTTTTTGATTATTTTGCGCACTATTGCCAGGGGCACATGGATGGCTTTTCCCTCTGACCTTTATGTTCGTGGATTCTTACCTGTTACAAGACACCGCTTTTTGCTTACTACGGCTGAGTTACAGTTTGTTTCGGGTCTCTTCCTGAGCGGCCCTGGTGCCCCAAGTCAATCCATATTCACTTGTTTTTTAATACCATAACATACAAGTGTTATCCTCGTCTTGGAAATTCTAAATCTCCGATTTAAAGATACTTTCACTACTTGAGAGTGTGAATATTTCGAGTCGGAAAGAGATGTTACATATCCTTCCCAAAAGTGATTAATTTTTATTGACATCACACTACCTACGCACCGCCAAGCAATGCCAAAATGTACTTCTAATACATACCGTACCATTGTGACTTTAGATTGGCTGTGGTTGTTACGTGACTTGCTGATTTGTATATTTAAAATTGATTTAATATAACATAATCAACCCTATAAACATATAAGTACCTGGTCAGTATTCATTATGGCTTTGAATTGTGACCAGATGCTCTTTGTCTTTCAGTAAATCACAAGGCTTAACTACTGAATACTTGACATTGCAGAAGCCTTGTGCACATCTAACAGGAGAGTTCCAATCACTAGTAGCAGAGTGACATAATAATAACAGAATAATAAATCGGTTGCTAAAAGTGATGACATGAAATATTGTAGGAAAACTTCCAGAAACTCACCCCAAAAAAGAAATGACACTCTTTCTCTTTGAAAGGAACTAGGATATGACTGGCATATTGCATTCATTGTTATTAACATGCACACTATATGGATGTCAGTTCAGTTAAAAAATTGTTTTTAAACCAATTCTTTCCTGTAGACTTATTCCTTACACATGTAATGCTACAGTGTTGTGATAATGTGAAAAGATTCAGGAAGATAATCATAGCTATTAATGATAAATTCTCTATTTGTAAATTAATTCCACATTCATATTCTATTGCCCCTTTTGGGTTTCATAAGAATGATAGTTCACGTATTTTAGTTGGCTGAACGTGGCCTAATGGTCATTGTGCTCAACGGTGAATCCAAGGGTTTATTGTTCGCTTCTCGTTGCTACAACAATTCGCTCAGCAATTTGAGGCCGTGGGTGCGTTACAACAGCGACTATGAAAGTCTACTAATCTAATAGATTAACTCAATAGTTGGTGGTGGGTGCTGTTGACTAGCCCCCTTCTCTCTATTCTATCAGTTTATAATGAGAAACGACTAACACATATACTTTTGTGCGAATCTCCAGACGTTTCTCCTTGTTAAGTCTCAAAATACCAATGAGAGTGAGGATACCGAACTGAAGATTCACTGCATGCTCATTATGATGTATCTTTTCCTCTGATTGGATAACACTGTGTGTATTTTTTATTCATCTTATGTTTAACGTTTAATAACTAATATTTCACAGTATACACTGAAACAAATAATTTGCGTTAATTTAATATATCTGGTAAATTAGCGCTACCGAATTTCGGGCGTTCGTATATAGTTTAAATTGTTTTACTTTTGATTGCAACATTACACTCAACAGTTATTAAATTAGAATTGTGCCAGAGTTAGTCAGTTGGTAACTTCTCCGTTAGTAGGTTTGTTGAATAGTTTTTATAAGTCGATAAATCACAAATTATCTTTCGGTGGAGATGATAAAAAGAGATCCAATTCCAGAAGAGATAGAGAAGCCATTCTGTCGTCACTGTAACACAGCCGACTCTCACCTAGAAGACAACCATCCGGAAATCTGTTCAGAGGGTACGAAGAATCAGCCAACATATACTGTTGCAAGTTATGGAAAAATGAAAGGAGTATGGTTCTGATTTCAAACTAGCCAAAGAACTAGACTGGTGAGCGTTTTTGATTCAAAATATTCATTGCCATCAATAAATTATTTTTCTGAAAAACAGGTTTCTAAGTTATATAATAAAAAAAAAGAGAATGTTGTAAAACCAGCTGTTCACCGTGCCACTTTTTATGTATCTACCACAGATCTGTGGACAACTTGCGCACGTCATCCATACATGAGTATTACCATACATTTTATTGATCCAAAAAGGTAACCGAAGTGTTTTTGTCTGGATACAATACCTATTCTTCAATACCACACAAGCCAAAACACAGCTGATGCGATGCAAGAAGTATTAGCCAATTGGGATTTTTGATGTTAATGGATCATATTTTGTATCAGCATTTAAAATTATTGAGTGGACTAGGATTAGTTGTTTTGGCCATAATCTAGATCTCTGTGTTAACAAAGCACTTCAAATAGATAGAGTTCAACATGCTATCACCAGATGTCATTCTTTAGTTGCAATTTTTCATAGGAGCTGGAAAAAACAACAGAGATCTACGTCTCAAAAAATAGGTTTCAAGCAGCATAGACTAATCTAAGACGTTGTCACAAGATGATGATCCACTTACAAAATGATTAACTGAATCGTAGGACAACATAAAGCTATTTGCGTTGTACTGCTGAAGATCTAAAAAATTGGCACTATATGCTGACAGATCGTAAAATTTCAACCTTGACTAGAGTAGCTTCTATGTTACGTTCGTTGTCAATATTTGCTGATGCACTCTTTGGCGAAAATCACAATGTCAGCTGTGCATCCTTTATTCAAACATATTTTGGAAGATTTTCTAGTTGTTGATGCAGAAGATTATTCCACCTATAATATTAAAAGGGTGTGTCTGTGTGTGACCGCCATAGCTCCAAGAGGAAAGGAATTAGATCCTGATGAAGATCCTTTGAAGTGGTGGAAGTTTAAATCAAAACACTTACCTATACTTGCCTCTCTTGCTCGCAAATATTTATCTACATATGCCATAAGCGTTGCACCAGAACGCCTATTTGGCAAAACTAGACAAATCTCTAATAAATTTCGGGCTCGTATACCTGCTGATAACTACAATAAGTTAGTATTTTTTATAAAAAGAAACATGTAGTAACACTCAAAACATTGATTTTATTTGCATTTATGCTAACAAACACACATTTCAAGTTTTGTATCATTGTATGGTATAGTTGTATGTACATATGTGTGCTAGTGTATGTACACTGCATGTGTAAATCAGCTGTTGATTTATTTGTACGTTTATATCTTGTTATAGTTGTACGATGCTCACTTTGCCATGCGTGCATTGTAATACGCTCTGTACACTTGACACAGGTTGATTCATTATTAAATGTTATTTAACACTTTACTGCAATAATTGCGATTATCACATGGTAGATTTCTGGCAATAATCGCAGGTACAAAATTATAGTCTTGCCCAACTCTACCCAGAAGCCGGACATATTTGAACATCTGGGTTGGAAGACTTCCCACTGGGGTAACCCTGGATTCGCCACTGGTAAGTGATAGTGAATGGAGGAAGACGAGCAGTAGTCTAGTCAAAATTATTGTATGTAAACCTTTTAATTGATCAGAAAAGTAGCAAGGGACTTGCTGGGAGCAAGATTTTCCTGTAACACTAATGCAATAGTGGAATATTACAGGTTCCCTCACTCACTGGCTAAAGATAGTCTTTTGATACAGTGTTAGTTCGACTTGAGTGTAGACGATCATTATGTCTACTACGACACGGAAAAACAAATAGCTGTAAGGTTTTGCCGATTTGTATTTAATTTGTAAGATAATCGAGGCCATTCCTAAGTCCAATTTTACAATTGCCAAATCATATATTTTGTTAT
>NW_013667368.1:65531-67367 GCF_000517525.1 Limulus polyphemus | reverse complement strand
CTTACTTTACCGTTTTTTAATATTACTATTTTTATCGTTGTCAAATCTTACTTTACCGTTTTTTAACATTACTATTTTTATCGTTGTCAAATCTTACTTTATCGTTTTTTTAATATTACTATTTTTATCGTTGTCAAATCTTACTTTACCGTTTTTTAGATATTACTATTTTTATCATTGTAAAATCTTTTTTTATCGATTTCTTTGATATTATTAATATTACTTTTCTATATAAAATATTCATAATTCTGGGTGAGTCCTGGGGCAATTGCCCCTATTGCGATTTTTATTCCTACGCCACTGATTCTAAATACATTTGATTATGGTTCGTCGTCTATTTCTCAGGTTATATAAATTAATGTAACAAATGTATTTCAATGCTTCTTGTTTTTTGTACAGTTTTGCACATTGCAGCTGCTTTTATAGAAAGATTTTGAGTCTTATGACACCGTGGAACCCGATCGGTGTGTTTGAATATTTTATTCTTAGACAGCCTAATGAGGAAAAATTCGAGTTTCTGCCATAAACAGAGTTTTATGTTTGTCGTAAGATAAACATACTATTGGTTGTTTTATTAGATTGTCACGTAAACCAATAAGAACGTGAAAAAAAAAATGAATCATGAATGTGGAATACTGCTCGTGTAATTAATAACAAACTTAATTTATCACCAGACATATATGTATAGATAAGAGTTATGCACATCAAAGAAATATGCAGTTTCCTGCTTTATCTTGGAAATTTAGTGACAGAATGAAAACAAAGACAATTATTCAACCTCAAGACAGAGTCATCTAGGCTTAGTAAAGCAATTTGTTTTTCTGTTACGAACGTCTCACCTACGATAGCACACAAATTAAACCCCATCCCAACCTCATTCGTTGATTTTGTTTTATTCTGAATGTTAACGTTCTTGGAATACTAATCTGAAAAGTATTTTATTTCTTGTGGCTAAGATTAAAACGATTTTTCAAAAGATGAACTAAAGTCTGTCATTTTCTATAATTTCAGTACAGTTATTCGGAATGACTGTAAAATCCAAGAAGGTTAAAATAATAACGTTGTATGGTTTGTCAGGCATAAATCAAGACAAAACCTATCGTAAAAATATTAAAGTGAAAGTTTTTTAACTAACAACTAAAGCAAAGTGTAGAAATTCTATTCAGTATAGAAATAATAAAAGTTTTACGATCACATATCTCACAAAAAGTGACAGTTTCAAAAATAAATTTTAATTTTCAGTAACACTAACTAAATGTACAAAATTCTTTTATTGATAAATTACAAATATAAACTAGATATACTTCCGCAGGGTCCCCGAAAGTGTCCTGTTTCAAAAGTAAATAAAACCAAAATTAGGAGTAACAAATATTTTTATTTCTTGCTTTTGAAGTTCATATGTCATGCTGTGTTGTAACCTAGCGAGTGCATAATTCTTCTGGTGATTCATGGCATGCACACGTTTTAATGACGTTACAACAGTACAAATTGTAACGTTAAGCATCCCTTATGTGAAGTTATTTTAGTGTCTATTGATTGACTGACAGATAACACATTGCTGTATAGTGGTGCGAGGGGTTAAAATAGGTGACCCCACCAGGCGGCCTTCGGCTCCCTTTCGGGAAAAAAAAAACTTTTAAACTCACAACTTATAATATTTTGATATCAACTGATATTAAGAAGTTTTTAAATATTGTAGATAAATTTACTATAAATTTCTAATAATCAAAAATATGCTAAATCATGAATCAAACTCAAAGCAACATATCTACATTCTAATTTCCTTAAACGCCACTGTTACTGGATTGTTTTTTCCTTAAACGCCACTGTTACTGG
>NW_013667368.1:60631-64965 GCF_000517525.1 Limulus polyphemus | reverse complement strand
TATGTATATACATAAATATACATAAAAGCAATACTGATCATGTGGGAAACCGAATCATTTTAACTGTTTTCTTTTAGTTCCATTATCAACTGTAAATGCTTTATGCTACGCATATTTCAGGTCGACGTCATTGCCAGCTTGACATTTTTAGATGTGCTAGAAGGCCCTAAGAGAACTGGGTAACACCAAAATTTTCCTTATAGTTTTGGGGCTGTAGCTCCAGTTACTATTTCTCATCCACTACATGGCGCTGAAACGAAGACTTGTTTATTACGAATTTTTGTTCCATTAATGATTCAAGTCCGCCCCAATTTTGTTCAAGATTTTACAATTTAGGTCAGGTTTATCATCACAGACAAATCAACAGAATGAACGCTACACTTTGATTTATAATAATTACCGTACGTAAAGAAGAAATACATCTCTTATTTTATTGAAATAGGTGATCTATTTTGCTAAACTCTGTTAACAAAATAACATATAGCGTGTGTGTGTGCGCGTGCGTGTGACAAGAACAATACACGCAAACGTACCATTAACAGATGTTTTCAAGTGTTCATAAATAATTCTGAAATTTACTTTTAAAAGTTTGTTCTTAATGTCACTGAATCACCGAGTAACTTTGATGAATAGTTTCCACCAATTTTTCCACCATTGAGATTATTTTCACGTTTTTAACCAGAGTGTATATTGTTGTCTTGTATCGGTTTTATAGACTTGTTTTTTGCACCCTGTGATGTGTAGTAATTCCAAGAACTTACAAGTGGAAGCTAAGGAGGATATGTAATAATATGTCAAGCACGTTATATCTGCTACATCCAGTGCCGATGAGGACTTACGCCCAATGACACTGCTAATAAGGTATTACTTTCCACATAGGCTTGGCATGGCCTGGTAGTTAGGGTGCTTGACTCCCACTCTGCGGGTCGCGGGTTCGAATCCCATCACCGAACATGCTAGTACTTTCAGCCACGGGGACGTTATAATATGACAGTCAATCCCACTATTCGATTAAAGTAGTCCTAGAGTTGGCATGGTTGGTGCTGACTTCCCTCTAGTTTATCTTTTCTAAATTAGGGGCTGTTAACGCAGAGGGAGAGACAAAGAGACTTTTTAAAATATAGATATTTTTCAAGACGATTCAGTTTAACACATTTTATCTGTTAGAAGGGTGAGTTCTTTGGGGCTGAAGCGCAGTGTAGTGGGTATCGTGCCGAAAAGTGGAGCTTGGGTTCCGTGGTTCGAGTTCCATAACTGTGCACTTTGAGGCCGTGGGTGCGTTATAATAGTGACGGTCAAATCCAATTTTTCAGTCTGACAATAACATTCCAATAGTTACCGATGGGTGTTGTTGATAAGCTACGAACCCTCTAATCTATCGCTTCAAAATTAGAGACCGCTTTCACAGATAGCCCTCGTGTTGCTTTGTGCGAAATTCAACAAACTAATAAATCGAGTTTTCTTTATTATTTGTAAAAAAGGATACCAAATTTAAACATGTTTCATTAATTTACGAATCTCACACTAAAGACAAAAGCCACACAGGAACAGACAATAAAAAAATCAGAATGAATTTAAAAAAATGTACTAAATTATAAATGCGGAAGCTCATCGCCTTTTCTTGTGATCTGACATTTTTACCATATTCCTGACTGTGTAGAATAATGTACTAACTTAATGTGTTCCAAGATAACATTATACAAACACACATGAGATATAGTGAAAAAATATACCACTTTATAAAATTTTGTTTCTAATCAACATTATACGTAGACTTAACCCTATTTTCGCATTCAGGGATAACCTTGTCACTAGCTGGAATAAATTTAAAAGTGCAGTGTTGTACTTTGTTGTTTGACTGCTAAACCTGAAACGTTATTGATTAGTGTAGAGAGAATTGTAGAAATCGTATAATTCAAAAACTGCTAAGGAATGTTAAAAAAAAACACACTTGGCAGTTTAATTATCCACGAAAACAGATGGCGCTTTGGGGTTGTAGTGGTTAAAGGGCTGCTGAGCGTGCGATAACTGACGGGTGTAAAGGCTGCTGGCGTCTCAGTTATCCAATTAGATTTGTTAATAACATTAAACACATAAAACTAAAAAAGAAACAAAGCAAAACATTATTGAAAATTATTTACTAGCTTGTTATTCTTTATTACGGACTTCGACCCCAAATGAGATAGCGTTAACTTTATGGACTTACAAGGCTAAAATCCAGGGTTCGATTCCCCGCAGTTGACACAGAAGGTGGCCTAATGTGGCTTTGGCCTAAAACAAACAAACAAACATTATAGAATTAATTGTGGAAGTAACGTTAGCAATGTTATATCGTTTCACTCTGTTTGAATAAGAATATAGGTTGTAACTTTAGCGATGTCACATCTTTTCACTCTGTATAATGTAAAATATTTCTATTTAATGGACATTATCCTGTATTAGTATTGAGGTGTGTTACCTACTGCTGAACAAGAGTTGTTTCTGTTGTCTAGGATACGCTCAGGATCCAGTTCATAAACATCAATTATGTTATTCATATTTCGGGGATAAGAAACAATGAACAACTATGTAACATTCATAATATATAGAAAGCAACAACGTCCAATAGATTTATTTACAAATGCCTGATAAACAACCCATGTGTTTCTTAATGCTTGAAGGAGAAGCTCCCTACTAGGGATTAGGCCAGAACAAGCGTATTTGGCCTGGCATAGCCTGGTGGTTAGGGAATTTGACTCACAATCAGCCGTAGGGGGAGGTATAATGTGGTGGTTAATCCTACTATTCGTTGGTAAAAGAGTAGCTCCAGAGTTGGTGGTGGGTGGTGTTGAGTAGCTGCTTTCCCTCTAATCGATCACTGCTAAATTGGGGGTGGTTAACGCAGATAGCTTTCGAAATTCAAAAAACAAGCAAACAAGTGCATTTACTTTATTTTCACCAGCAAGGGTCTTATAACTAGGCCTGAACCATGGTTTTTCTTTGGTTTTTGCCAGGCAAACGTTTTTACAACTAGGCGCAAACCAAATTTTGTTCTTTAGCTTTTACTAGGTAAAAGCACACATAACTAGGTTCAAAGCAGTGACATTTTCTTTGCTTTTTACCACGAAAAAAAGTGCTTATAACTAGGCTCGAAGCAGTGTGTTTTTCCTTAGCTTCACCAGGTAAAAGTTCTTATAATTATATCCAAACCATGGTGCCTTTCTTTTGCTAGTACCAGGCCAAGGCACCCATATCTAGTTCCGATCTAATGCACTTTTCTTTGTCTATTGCCAAACAAAAGTGGTTAGAACTAGGACCAAAGCATTGTATTCTTCTTCGGTTTTTACCAGGTGAAAGTGTTTACAAGTAAGCCAAACCAAGATGTTTTTATTTCTTGTTTACCAAAAAAAAGTACTTTTAATATTCTAGCTATCAAACTGAAGAATGGTTTGTTTGTTTGTTTTTGAATTTCGCGCAAAGCTACACGAGGGCTATCTACGCTAGCCGTTCCTAATTTAGCAGTGTAAGACTAGAGGGAAGGCAGCTAGTCATCACCACCCACCGCCAACTCTTGGGCTACTCTTTTACTACCGAATAGTGGGATTGACCGTAACATTATAACGCCCCCACGGCTGAAAGGGCGAGCATGTTTGGTGGAATGGGGATTCGAACCCGCGACCCGCAGATTGCGAGTCGAGTTCCCTAACCACCTGGCCATGCCGGGCCTCTGAAGAATGGTTGTGAAGAAAACTCATTTATAGAAAACTTTGTGTACGTATAATTATATGTATACGTATCATCTCATCATCAAATAAACCAACTTGATTCAGAAATACAACAGAAAAAGAACTTATTAAACCATTAGCGTTCTTTGACTACGTTTCTCATTTTGAGCTATATAGTTAATTAACGCGCATTTTAAAAGTGGAAGAGGAGTTGGTGGACATGATTCTTTGCTCACAGCTCGCACATGATCTTGCAATTTGGAAGAGTGCCCCAAACCCAACAACAACAGCATACAATATACAACCACCACTAAACGAAATATAATTGTACTGCAGTAAGTGGAGAATTAAAATTAATGCGCACAAAACACAAGTGATATTATTTACAAAATCGTACAAAACAAACAAAATAATACCACAGTTATATCTAAACGGGACTCTCTTACAGGTAGCAACATCAGCAAAATTCTTAGAGATTACATTTGGCTCAAAATTAAACTGGATACCACACATTAATAGCATAAAAACCCAGAATTTGGAAAAAAAAAGCGAGTTACTTTAGGAGTCTCACTGGTAACAACCAAGAAGCTTCACCAGAAAACATATTAAAAACTTACAGAACATACATAA
>NW_013667368.1:60092-60573 GCF_000517525.1 Limulus polyphemus | reverse complement strand
CCTGGAAACAACCAGGAAGCTTCCCCAGAAAACAAATTAAAACCTTAAAGAACATACATAAGACAAGTCGTAGAATATGCCTGTATAACATGGATCAAAGTATCAAAAACAAACTACAGCAAATACAAAACAATATTTTACGAAAGCATTTAGAGTCCAACGATCAACAAACTCAATATACCTACACAACTATTCAAACATGCCAACACTATCAGAGAGACTCCTAGATAACTCGTTTCAATATTATAACAAAAATACCAATAAAAATGAACTGATGAGCAAACTAGAGAGTTACATAATACATGATGAACCAAGCCCTAAGTACGTCTCTCCTCTAAGCGTCATAAATAAGAAACTTACAGGTCAAACAGTGCTAGGCTAACTGAATACTAGATACAAACGTGGCTCGATTTTGAAAAGGGATTTGTATGTAAAAATAGGATTATGGGTGTGTGTGTATATATATATATATATATATATG
>NW_013667368.1:42257-59092 GCF_000517525.1 Limulus polyphemus | reverse complement strand
GGTGTGTGTGTATATATATATATATATATATATGAATGCTAAGCCCAACTGTATTGTGAATGTACTAATAATGCGATCATGCATAAGCGAAGCTAGTGAAAATATACTAGTTAATATTATCTCATTAATTGGACATGGCACGAAAAGGGTATGTTAATTAAAACTGCGGACAATAGACAGAATTTAACATACTTTGAGAAATGCAGCAACGTAACAAACGTAACAAAATAACAATTTCTGAGAGAGTGGAAGAAGTCAACGCTGAACTTGACCCTTCCTAGTCCAAAACATGGACCGAATCCCGATGAAGAAGAATGAAGACATGATGCTCCTGGAATATGGGATGAATGAAACCTCGAGAGCCGTTGGCTGAGGTATAAGAAGACAAAATGTGAAACACTAAAACGTCTGGCAATATTCGAGACGACTACTCTGTAACTTGTTTTCCTCTCACGACTCCATCTCAGGCGTTCAAAATCTTGTTTTGATAAACGAGAAAGTAGAATAAGTTATGATATTCAAAATTCCCTTATTATAGTTTCGTTGTGTGTAGAATGCGTAAAAAAATAACTCCAAAAACAACTCCTCGAAGTAAATATTACACGGCTACGTTTTGATTTTTAAACTTAATGCGCCAGATCGGTAGTTCTCAGACTCAGTACTCAAATATACACTTTAAACAATCCCGTAAAAGTACATGCAATTACCGCAATTTTTCAGTGCTAAAAACACTATTTTATACTATGGTTAAAACATTAAAATAACACGAAAAATACTATCAAAATAAATATATACTTTAATTTTACTGAAAGTATCTGTAAGTTTTTAATGTCATATAAAAACCGTTAAAAAATAAAATGACGGCAAAAAGACGGTAAATTAACGGTGAAGTGGGATATGTAAACCTTTATCTTTATACACAGCTGCATTTTTTCTATTAAGGGTTCTCGCTCTGACCCTGACTATGCAGCTGATCTGATCGAAATTTATTATACATTTATATGTGTGTGTGTATAATATTCTAAACACATAAACTGTCTTTAAAAATGAATACTTTAAGCTTGTTTGAGAACAAAGCCACATTGGGCTATCTGCTGTGTCCACTGTGGGGAATCGAGCCTCGGATTTTAGCGTTGTAAGTCCGAAAACTTACCGCTGTCTCATCGGGGGTCAAATATTTTAAGTTTTCTATGATGAAGAATTTCAATATGATGTATTGATTTGATATATTATAAGCCTGAAACAGTATCTCTTTTCTTTTTAGTCTACGAAAAGGTTCTATGATTATTATTATTATTATAAAGACGATTATGAAAAGAACTAATATCCATCTTCAAATAAAAATTCTGGTCTTACATTTATATTATATTTATAAAAACTGTTCTAGTTCTTAAAAAGAAAACTGTTTGTGTGGTTTTAAAAATGGCGGAGGAACAAGTTGGCAAATTTTCAATTGATATATCCATACGCCCCAACTATAAAAAAATAGCCAGAGGATTTCTAGATTATTATGAGAGCGCAATTATTCAAAATGTTCATATTGAATTATGTAAACAAAGATTCAAAAGAAAGAAAAACTTACGTCTACTTAACGAACTACTTTTGGCTTCTTATTCACTATAGTCACAATCTGCCTACTCCTAACAAATCCCGCAGAAAAAAGTTGGTATTGGCGAGGCACAGGACTAGACACGTTATTGCACGCACGCACATAAAAAAAGTGACAGACAGAAATAGCCCAAATAAGCTAGGTCTGGCAACGCTATTGCGGACAAATTTCTGTTTTCAGATGTTTCTTCAGTTTTAGGTAACTCATTTAGTTAATTATTATCATTATTAATATCATTAGTATTAGCGGGGCCAAAGTGTCACAAGTCAAACCTTAGGACAGGGTAGATGTGTTTGTCATTTTAAAATTTTAAATTGATGTTTTTTACAGCACTTGAAGAAACACCTTTGTGATTTTTCAAATACAAGCATTTTTAACGTTTTAAGTTTTTATTTCGTGTTATAACTTGGCTTTTGCGTGCTTCATGTTGATTCGCCCATGTGTCGGAGGGATGTGTTAACAGCATATCAAGAGTCTGTCGTGCAGAAGCGCGCTGGCACACGGAGCCCGTGCCCCGAATCCCAGTTTTTGTGTTGAAAAATCAGAATAGAAAATCATGATCATATCATATTGAAATGCCAAAACTTCCTACGCCTTTGGGCTCGAACCACGAATCGTTTAAGCATCTAGCGACGCATCTACTTTCGTGTTTTTCATTTGTATTTTCTTCATTGGGACTGTACTGTACTTGACTTGAGGAAGTAGTCGTGTGATATGTCAAGTATTTATGTAAGCTATGAAATAAAAGTTTAAATGTTTTACCTTTCTTTCCATATGTTTTATGTTGAGCTTTTTTTTACGTATTTTAAGAACTATATTTGCCCGTCACGTGTTGGTTGTTGATTTGGATTTGTGAAACAAACTAGATTGGGGCTCTCTAGGACCAGGGTTGGAGACTACAGGACTAAAGAAGGTGATGAAATGCTATTAGGCTTAAAAATTAGGCTTACACAATTCAAGATGCGCACATGTAAATATTCTAAGGCATGCTTTCAGATCTTCAATACGTACATAGGGCGCCGGCGCAACGTGTTTTGCCGCCCTGTGACTCCCACCTCCCATCCACGCCATTATAGGAATTGTACACAATTACGCCCCCAGGAACCTGTCGCCCTGTGCAAATGCACCTGCCGCATCCCCAGTCGCGCCGGCCCTGAGGTCACTGTACATTTCACAAATGTGCATAAACAACTAATGTGTGTGTGTTTTTTGTAACAAAGCCTATCTGCTGTGTTCACCGAGGGGAATCGAATCCCTGATTCTAGCGTTGTAAGTCCGAAGACTTACCGCTGTCCCACCTGGGGACCCTAATAAATAGAATTATTTCACGTAGATAAACCATTTAAGGTTTTTTGATTGGAATTATAAAAAGAAGGAAAAGAAAATCTTGAAACATATAATAAAGCCATTGTTTTATGTGGATTGATCATTAATTAAAATTTCAACTGTTTCAACTCAAATACATGGTAAAACAATTATTGATTTAAAAATGTTTCTTTGTAGAATGACTGTAAAAAAGCGTTAGAAATACATGGTAAAACAATTACTTTATGTCGAATAATTATTAATTCATTGACATTTCCTTGTAGAAGAACAGTAAAAAAAGAGTTAGAAATACCTGGTAAAACAATTACTTTATGTCGAATAATTATTAATTCATTGACATTTCCTTGTAGAAGAACAGTGAAAAAGCGTTAGAAATACATGGTAAAACAATTACTTTATGTCGAATAATTATTAATTCATTGACATTTCCTTGTAGAAGAACAGTAAAAAAGCGTTAGAAATACATGGTAAAACAATTACTTTATGTCGAATAACCATTAATTTATTGGCATTTCCTTGTAGAAGAACAGTACAAAAGCGTTAGAAATACATACTGAAACAGTAATTTTAGGGGAAAATTTCATAGTGAATTTAACAGAAGACACGGTGCTTTGATTTAAGGTTCTGAACTTATTTTTACGGTAAAATGTTTTGCAGCTCGACTAACAGTCTAGTTACCATAACTTAAAAGTGATTTTTTTTTTTTACGGTGTATGCGGAAAGTGATCCTACCGTTTATAAAAGCGGCACTGACATAAATAAGTATGTAAGTTTAAGAAATTTTCCAATAAGACATTATCTTTATTTAATCGAAAATGGTACTATTTATCCTATCTTTAACTCTTAATATGAATATTCGATCTTTACCGTCGAGGACCCCATTCAGCATGCTCCCAGACCTCCTAGGGCCCTTGCACCTCAGGCTGAGAACTAAGGCTCTAGATAACGTGATTCGTAAGCGGAAATCCTAATACCGTGGTCACAGTCACGTGATTAATTTGCATATGATTAAGGTTGATTTCTTTTGAATTTTGTACAAAGCTACACGAGGGCTATCTGTGCTAGCCGTCCAAAATTTAGCAGTGTTAGACCAGAGGAAAGATAGCTAGTCAACACCACCCATTGCCAATGTTTGGGCTACTCTTTTACCAACGAATAGTGGGATTGATCGTCACATTATAACGACCCACTTTATGATTAAGATTGTAAGTTTCGTTTTATTTCTTCTCAGCTAATCATTCATTATAGACTAACGGTGTTAGACCAATATTCCGGCCTTATTTACATTCGCTAGATATGCCAACCATATTAGTGGTGATCACAGTAGCCGTTTCAGTTCATCTTTGTCGCCCGATGGAACAGCGGAAAATGTTCGTACTTGCGATGCTAAAATCAGGGGTGAGTACCCATCGGTGGACACAGCAGATAGCCCGATGTGGCTTTGCTATAATAAAACAAACTGTCAGTTCATCTTTATTTGAAAAGTCAACATTCCATGTTAAACACAGGACAGACTTGAACTTTGTTTTGCCTACATCGATTTGAAAGTGATTCAGTTCTGATTCATATGTAATACAAATAATACAGGTTATTTTCCATCCCTTTTGCATTTCTTCATACTTAGGCCATGAGTGGCTAAGTGATTAGCATGTTCGGTTCGCGTCCCGATGCTGCAAAAACGTTTCGCACTTTGGGACTGTGGGTGCGTTATAAGAGTGGCAATCAGACAAGAGTTGGCAGTGGGTGCAGCTGTCTTCCCTCTAGTGTTTCAGTTCAAAATTATGGACGGCTATGCGTAGGTAGTCCTTGTGTAGCTTTGCGTAAAAATTCTGACAAGGAACCTGGATTCCTAGGCACGCACATTTAGATCCTAGGGCGGTGTGATTCTAGCGGTTAACTTTCACATAAAAGTCAGAAGTTCCCACAAATATTAAATCTTCAAAAATATTAGTCTAAGATGAGTTGCTTTGATATTAATAAAAAATGTAATGCACTTAGTTTCAGATTATTTTTATTTTATTTTTAAAAATTAAATATAACATGTAAAAATATTCATTGGTTTTAATATTAAGTACTATTAATTGACCATGTTTGAAATCTACTTGATTGATTTTTTTTTTTCAGGTAAAAATAGGTACTCTCAAACAGATTTTCAGCTTGATTCGTCAACTACGCCATCGCCTGCAGTGACGTCATTATATCACAGGGAGGAAGAACCTGACGACGGTTACCATGACAACATATTATCTCAACCAACAAAAATCAGTGAAGTCGATGTTAAATTACTGGAATCGGAAATAGCTGTTCTACCAGGTAAGTTGAAAAAAAAATTACTTGTCACGTTCAAAGACGGATACAATTGGAACTGTAGAATGTCTTGTGATTCTAAATGTCATTAATGGAAAAACATCTCAGTCAGTAACATATTCATCTGCTTCTGTCTGGGAGAGTTTATCATTTAATGTAACTAGATGTATTTATATTTCTTTTTATATTCATCTATCACTGTTCATATTAACAGTTTGTATCTTCTATGGCGCTTATATACATCTATTCATGTTTGTAGTGACCTAACAGCGCTTGTATTTATTTGTCGTGTTTGTACTTAACTATAAGTGTTTATAGTGAAATATCAGGTTTTAATTTATCTAAATATTTGAATACATATGCCATGTTTGTATTTAACTATAAATGTTTTTTTTTATCCATCTATCGTGTTTTTATATAAATGTTTCTATCGTCTGTCTAGTGCTTTTTATGAACAGTAAGAAATTTAATGAACTTTATAAATATATGAAGTGTGAGATCTGAGTAAGGAATGTAACACTCTGTCTACTATCTAAACAATAGAGGATCTAATGCACTTGATCTACAAATTGTAAGGATTCCACTTCACGTTATTATAAACAGTAAGGAATGTAATGCACTTTGTCTACAAATTGTAAGGATTCCAATTCACGTTATTATAAACAGTAAGGAATGTAATGCACTTGATCTACAAATTGTAAGGATTCCAATTCACGTTACCATAAACAGTAAGGAATGTAATGCACTTGTCTACAAATTGTAAGGATTCCAATTCACGTTACCATAAACAGTAAGGAATGTAATGCACTTTATCTACAAAGAGTAAGGAATGTAATTTCTGTTTCTCAACTCGGAAATTCAGGATTTCAGCTGTAAATGTTTGAACCTACAGCCAAGTTGATGACTGTTTAACTGTACTTGCATGTTCAATACAAGAATCATTTGAGGAATGGAAATGTTTAATTTTTGAAATGCACTTGTCGGTATTTCTTAAGGGGTAGGACCATAGCTGAGTGTTAATCGTTGATTTCTAGACGTGCCTTAAGTATAGCTGATACCATTCTGTAAACGGTGTTAAGTGAAAAAAAAAAGAAGTTTCGGGTGACTACTAGTTTCCATGGAGAAAGTTTCGTGACTTCAGCATCTATCTAAATCAACGTTATTCCCCTGTTTCAATCAAAGAGTAATGCGTATCTGTCATTTATCGGGATCGTTATCTACAATCAAAATAAAGAGGTTTCACGTTGCACAAACTCTTTGATTTATCATACAATAATTCAATTAATATGTTAACAATACGAGAAACTTTTTAGGAACTTTGGATTTTAGGCCATTGTTTGGATATATCCTGTCCTTGGCATCAGTTTTTCTATGGTATAATGTTTATACATCATTAACACTAGCAGAAAAGCCGCCATAAGGGGCAGCTGTGCTAGTAATTACTCAATGTATTATTCATACCTAATTGAAAAAATTAGAAAAGTGAACATTTCCAAAAAAATATATAATTTCTTTTCTGGGAAGTACTGCTCGGGAAAAGTGTTCAGATTGCATCAAAATGATTCAATGTACAGAGCTTAAAATTTTCATAAATTTTACTTATATAAACTGTAATGTTTTTATATATTAAAAGTGCTACCCTTTATTCAATAAATAATAGTGTTTTATGACCGCCAGTTTATCAGTACTACATTTAAAAATTACATCCATAAAGATATAATCAAACTCTCACGTACAGTCCTAGTGAAAGTCGTGTTCTTGTTGTGAGGAGAGTAGTTTTATTTAAAATTGTGTTCTATTATAAAGAAATGGTTGTTGCATATACCACAGTGTGAAATTGTTTTTGGATTTTTGTTTGTGGTACTATTCAATAGATGGCACAGGTGTTTTGGTTACATACATAGAAACTGACTTACATGCTACGTCCATTATATTAAGAAGATCATATTGATTATCGATAACCTGTCGTTACAGAAAGAATCATTTAACGTCTTCTACTTTAAAATTATCTATCGAAGTTGAAAAAAATCCACCCCATTAAGTATTTCAGTAGTGAAAACATTTTATACGTATGTGTATATTTACAGACTAAAGAAGTTTAATGGCCATGATCATGGAAAATGCACAGAATCACTTTAATAATAAGGAAGCAGTATAACTCCTTGAATTTTTACAATCACGTGACCCTGCTCAACGCGTTGCTTTGGTTATCAGTATTATGTCTTGTGATTTAGTCCTTCAATGTGTTAGTGGTAAGTTTACGGACTTAAAACGCTAAAATCTGGGTTTCGATTCTCTGTGGTGGACAGATCGCCAAGTTCGTTTCTTTGCGCTAAAACAAGCAAATAAACAAAAACTTGTTTGTTTGTATGTAGTTAAGCACAAAGCTGTACAATGGGCTATCTGTGCTATGCCCACCTAGGGTATCGAAACCCGGTTTCTAGCGTTTTAAATCCACAGATATACCCTTGTGCCACTAAAGGGGGGGGGGACAAAACTCATGATTTATAATTTCATCCCTACTCTCAAATTTTCTTATTTTATGTTAGGCATTGAGTTGTGAAATAGAAGAATCACAGAATCTAAAAAAAAAAACATCACATTTTCTTAGGTAATAGAATAAATTCTACAAAAACCAAAAGAAAGGAGCGGAATCATGGTCGAGCAGGACAAAGAAACGTTGCTATACCAACTTTAGCATATACTCACTAATGATTAGTCGTTTTCTATCTCAAGACCGGAATACTTTCTTCTACTCATTCTACCACGTGATTTAGCTATTTACTGTGGCTTTTCTTATTACAGAACTGGGTTATTATAATAGATATGGAGGTTATTAGGCACGTGAATTGGTCTTTAGTCGTAGTAACTTAGAGTGATTGTTCTTATAATAATCTTTGAAACTTTCTTTCAGTTCAAATTATTTTTTGATAGCTAAAGGTAAACTCATTATAATGATGTAATAAGGTAGAATTTGGTTTTAGACGAGGATTTTAAAATTTTCTTTCAACGCCCAGTGTTTCTCTAGAACTTTACACGCATTTATCCCACAAACTTTAATAATGTATATAAATTACAAAACTTAGCGTACCCCACAGTGGCACAGCGGTATGTCTACGGACTTACAACGCTAGAAACCGGGTTTCGATACCCGTGGTGGGCATAGCACAGATAGCCTATTGTGTAGCTTTGTGCTTAACTTTCAACAAAACTTAGTTCTGATTTTCTGCAGATTTTTTTAAATTATTACTTAACTGTATTGCTCTTTGCAACGTTGAAAGATGAGGAGCAGTGTGGCCATTTCAGCTGAAGCTTCGATACCAGCAAATCCGCTAGTGTAAAAACTACAGTTACATTTCATCTTGCAGTTTTAAAGTTCCTTCTTGCCACTAATACGAAAATTGAAAATTTAAATTTGCAGATACAAAGCTAATCACGAACTGCACAGCAAGCCCCAAACAAAACTTTGATATCGGGGTAATTTTGGCACGAAGCAACAAATACGACCGTGATGTTTCTTGAATATTTAGTGTAAGATTATAGGAAAGTTCAACACTCCAAATAGCTTTTGAAAAATACGTAGATAACTAAATATGGCAAGGTAACCAGACGACTAGAAGATTAAACATTAAGCACAACATTTGAAACTAGGTAACTAAACAAGACAAGGTAACCAGATTAAAGGAAAGTTAAGCATTCTACACAGCTTTTGAAACATAGATGGAAACTAAACAAGACAAGTTAACCAGATTACGGGAAAGTTAAATATTCTACATAGCTTTTGAAAAATACGTAGATAACTAAACAAGACAAGTTAACCAGATTACAGGAAAGTTAAATATTCTACATAGCTTTTGAAAAATAGGTAGATAACTAAACAAGACAAGTTAACCAGATTACAGGAAAGTTCAACACTCCAAACAGCTTTTGAAAAATACGTAGATAACTAAATATGGCAAGGTAACCAGACGACTAGAAGATTAAACATTAAGCACAACATTTGAAACTAGGTAACTAAACAAGACAAGGTAACCAGATTAAGGTTCAACGTTTACTGAAAGAAAGATAATGCTAATACGAAGATATGGAAGAAACACATCCAAAATCAGATTGTTTCAAATGAAGAGAGTGTGTAATAGGAATTATTCACTGTAATTTATTTTCCTTTACTAATGGGAAGTCCTGGAATAGAGTAACTCATTAATACTACTGCTCGTATGGTCTTCTTTTCTACTTCTTCTTTTTAAGTTAGAGCTTGTACTTGTAATAAAGAAAATAATCTTAAAAATTTAAGAACGTGTGGAATTATTATAGGATCACGTGACGTCACTGGAAGGAGTGTCGTCGTAATCACCTTATCTATATGGCAGAAATATTCTGAAATTACAGCTACACAGATGGCGCTGTTGTTGATGTATTTTCATGGCATCCCTAAGTAAGTTTTTATATCTTTCTTTCTATTTGCCAATCTGGTTTTGATTTTCTTTAACTATGTTTTTGATTTTTTTAAATCTTTTCACTGCTAATAAATTAACGCCTATATTGATTAAGCTGAAGTTGTAAGTAGAAGACTTCTCAAAAATGTTCAGTAACCGTCAAGATTAAAACACGAGTTTCATGGCATTTTACGTTTTAGGAAAGAAGTAATAAGACGAGGGTTTTTAGTGCTGTTAGACTGTCACCATGCTTCAAATACAGAATTAACCGAACTTGACGAAGCACTGTACCTATTACAGGTAAAATACGTCTTTTATCCCACTACTGAGTAAGTGTGTTTGAATGTATGACTTGCTTATTTGCAATAAAAATAAATAAATATATATATATTGAAGACGAATAGTTCTAGTGTAAGCGAAGGCATACAACTTTTGTTTAAATGAGGCTATGTAATTT
The DNA here is from genome assembly GCF_000517525.1 of Limulus polyphemus. Taxonomy (NCBI): domain Eukaryota; kingdom Metazoa; phylum Arthropoda; class Merostomata; order Xiphosura; family Limulidae; genus Limulus; species Limulus polyphemus. Next base: position 48,957 of record NW_013667368.1, on the reverse strand, counting down.
TTGTATAAGAGGAGGTTAACAGCTGTAAGCGAGAGTATATAGCTTTTGTATAAGTGCGGGATCCAGTGTAGCTTTTTTTTTTAGATGAGGTATGTACAGTTCTTGTTTAAATAAGGATGTAGAACTCGTGTATAAAGTAGGTGGTTGTTTCCCATTTTTAAAATTTCGATGTCATCTCATGGTTCCATTGTGTACGTTGTAGATGCAAAGTTCTTGTTTATCTATGGGATGAGCATTTCTTGTTTAAGAGATGTAATAGCTACTGTTAAAGTGGGACAGCTCCTTGTGTAGTACATTTTTGTTTGTTAACGTCGTGTCATTGGAAGTACTTTCTTCCGAATAAATTAAATTTAGTTACTAGTCTTTGTGATATTTTTAGTGAATCATCCGAAATATTTTATCGCAATTTTCTTACCATATTGCAATTGCAGGCGAATGTGAATAATGCAGTCAGTTCTGTGTTGATCTGGACAATGGAAGAAGGAATTGACCAATCATATTTCCTTAAAAGCCAAGTCAAAGTAATGTATTGTTTTAACATGCTAGAAAAGTTTAAAATCTACATATAGCAGTTGTTTTCGTTGTGGTTATTTGTGTAAGAAATATGTTGTTATCATTTGTTTCAATTTATAGAAACCTTGTATTTATCTCACATTAAACAGTTTTCCCGTTGTAGCTTTTAAAACTAGACACAGATAAACAAGTTTATATCTTTTAAAATTCTTTTGTAAGTACCTCAAAATCTATAATAAAAAAAAACAGTTGTCGTAGAAATTAAATACAAACCGTTGAAGTTTTAATTGTAAAAACAAACAAAAAGAAAACCCCCTGTCTACTCAGTCAAGCTTGAAAGTAATTGATAACCTATCAGTTGATCTTACATCGTATTATTAAATAGAGTATAATTTTTTAACTAATTGTACGATATTTTTGTGATGACTTACTATGTAATTTTTTTAACAGTACGAGGTGATAACAAGTAAAGAAAACCTTCACAAATTTATTAAACAAGAACAACTACTCCCACAGATTGGCGGTAGTTATTTTTATGACCATCAGGAATGGGTGAGCTTCAGAAAGGTAAAGTGGCCACTTTATTTTTTCTTAACATATATTAATCAATTTTTGTTACATTCTATTGTAGAATAAAAGGGAGAAGCATTTGAACTTTGTTTAAAGCATAGCTTTAATTGGGTTATCCACCCTTTGAAATCCAATATTTTTTATGTACAAATCATTTGGCTTTCAGAGCATTGAACCTTTTATTAATGGTTGTTGCATTTGTGGGCGCCACCTCGTGAGAATCATGCAAGAGTTATGTACCAGTCGTATGCCTTCGTCAGCCTCTTTAACAAGTCAGTTGATTGAACATCATAGGCGAATCATCGGTTCCACGTTTCAAGGCGATTATCTGCGCCATCTAGAAGAAGAAGGAGATACTATTTTGAAAAGAATTGTTTCTATTCAAAAACGTATGCCTCATAATGTTGATTACAGGTGAGAAGACTATTATTTACACAGTACAATGTTAAAAATACATTTTAAATTTAATGCTTTAAACTATTATTATTATAATATATATATATATATATATATTACGTATCACTTTCAACTTTGAAAATATTGTACACCTTATTTAATCCCAAACCTTCAACTACCATTTGGATGTATTTATATATAAACAACTATTTCATCACAAGCCTAGTTCAGCGTACATACCGTGTGGCGTATAACAGAATCACGCAATTTTATCGTCCTGCACGAAAGGCATGAAACTAGAAAATTTGTTATTTGATATAAATACCTTTTTTATTTTTCGTCTAGACATGTTTTAAGCCTTGTAACCTATTAGTATTTTTTTTAATGATCGTCGTAAGCCAAGAAAGTACTAATAAAACATGTATGATGTGTTGCATTTTCCGTTTGTAGAACACTATCTGAATTAAGTATAAGTGGCTTATTATGTAATGCTACACACCAGCGCATTGAATCAAAAGAGTATGTTTATGTTTTTTTTGTTATTAGCTTATTTAATATTGTATAAATAATTTTAGGTGTTTCCTTGAACTTGCTGCTAATATAATTTGTTCAAATGCTCTGTCAGATCGGCTACATAAAGTTTTACAGTTGGTAAGTGTAAAAACGTACTCTCATAAGGATGTCCACTTAAATTATTACAATGAATGTGCGTGAAAGCGGATATCCTACTTCGAACTATACAACTTAACTCCTTTAGTCATAATGAAACTCCACGTAAATAGCCTATGAACACGTACACAGTCTCAAAACAAAAATAATCATTCTTAGAAAACCTTTGTTTTCGCAAATATAAATAATCTTGACCAAAATAAGCATTGTTACTTTTAAATGTTATCGAACGTTAAAATGTTTTGAATTTCATAACTTCTCACCTCTTTCCTAAATTTTGATATCATTATGTTTTCTATTCTTAAGATTTCCGAGTTTGTGATACATATTTATTACATTAGTATTTAAGTGTCACATATTTTTTTTTTTACTAAGCGTTAGATTTCTCTGTTAACGAATACTACTTAAATTGCTCATGAATTAAGTGTGATAGTTTAGATTATTAGGCTTACTCACCTTTTACATTAATGCTCTGTATTATTCATAGCATTAAAGTGCGAGTTTCGTAGAAATTATGCTATTTAGCTGACTCTTTAGATATACCACACAAGATGTAATAGTTTAATAATAAAAGAAAGTTTTCCCTGTAACTATTTAGATAATTGTCCACCTTGATGATCCATGACCAATATTTCATTAACTATATAGGGAGACTGTAGACAGGGGAACTACCCTATATAGGGAACTTCAGTGTGCTGTTAGAAAGTTAACTAAATTAGTGGAAAAACGTCAGAAGAAACTTGAAACCTGTCTTCGTCTCAAAACATTTGAAGAAGAGTCAAGTCAGGTTGGAAGCTTTAATGTTTACTTGATTACACAATTTTGGTTTTAGCGATAACTGCCATTGCACATACGGGAAATCTTAAACAGTCCTATTGTCAGTATTGAACAATTGTTTGTGTACGGCTACACTAACAACAGCATCATGGAATATTATAGGTCTAATAACTAATTAAAAGTAACGTTAAGCCAATTAATATTTTAATTTTTGTTTTTTAATGACCGTATGAAATAGGTTCAATTACGTAAAAGATAAAATACTCTGAAACATAAATATTTTAGATGGAAGAAGGAGAAGTTTGACTCTTCTTTAAGGTGAATAAGTATAAAGTTCTCCAGTTGGAAGTGCAACTTAATGCCAAATTATTTATATACGTCTATGAATAGATATTGCTTCATCCTAGGCATAAGACACGTAATAAGACTTTAAGTTTATTACTATTATTATACAACTAGCTTGCGTATCTATTGAACACAAAGGGTTTGTTTGTTTGTTTTTTAATTTCGCGCAAAGCTACACGAGGGCTATCTGCGCTAGCCGTCCCTAATTTAGCAGTGTAAGACTAGAGGGAAGGCAGCTAGTCATCGTCACCCACCGCCAACTCTTGGGCTACTCTTTTACCAACGAAGAGTGGGATTGACCGTCACATTATAACGCCCCTACGGCTGAAAGTCCCACGATCATGTTTGGTGGGACGGGGATGCGAACCCGCGACCCTCAGATTGCGAGTCGAGCGCCTTAACCACCTGGCCATGCCGGGCCAGAACACAAAGGGGAGACATATGCTTCCAGAGGAGGGTGCTAGATTCAAATATCACCTGCCATGGAGCCATAAAAGTGGATGTAAAATCCGAAACCCCTCCCCAAGCCACTTTTTAGGGTGTCTTTAAGGTGCCTTCGAACTTTGGTAGAGATCAGTAAAATGGTACAGGGAAAACATAGAATCTCCCGGATGGTGACAAAGAGGGATCATACCCCAACACAAAAATATAATATCATTCTCCGAGGAGAGTGAAGGGAAGACACCCGTCTGTCGCTGTGTCTGCTTTTCACGCCTATAGTTTTTAACCGAAGTCAAACAAACTTGGCATGTACCTTTTGGGACCCCCAGTAACTAAGGGATTGGTCTTAACTGACAAGTAATTTTCACTAGTGTATTACACTGTATAACAGTTGTATTATGAACATGAAATATGTATACGCCACCGCACTGAACGTATTAAACCTTTGATATTATATTAGATCATTTCTAATACTTTTTAAAACATTATAATTCAAAATGTGCTCTATTGTAGATATTTCTGTGAAATATATATTCAGTATGTGAAAAAATACATTCAAAACTTGCTTGATGGATGAGAAAAATATGTTTTAAAATCCACATGGTTTTGGGGTAATTCAGTTGTATATGGCGGCTTTATCATCATTTTGTGAGATATCGTGTCTAATTTCCATATTTAAAAAGTTGTTGTTGAATGACAGTCAAATAAGTAATAATTTATAATTAACATAAATTTAGAAGAGGCCTAAGTAAGAGGAAAAATTAGTACTTAAATCTTAAGGAGAGCTTCACTGACGAAGGTTCTATGAGTAGCCCAAATGTCCTCTGCTTTTTTGTTTCACTGATATCCCTCTTGTCCCCTAAGTAGTAAAATATGCTCGAAAGCTGATAATATCGTGGCAGTTTTTTTAAATTGGAATAAATAATTTCTATTTGTATTTTGCATGTATGGCAAAGCTATTAACCCACTGACTGCTGATTCGCCGTATAGGATACAGTCTGCCTTCGGCAGTTGAATGCGAGTGTGCTGTATACAGTTTACGGCTCGCAAAAATTCCGTGCACGTTTAAAGCAGCCTTAGTTAAAGGGTTAAACTATCTTCCGCCGTCCCAAGGTTTGAACTACTGATCAGTGGGAAGTCAGCCTGTCAGCAGGAACATGTCACTCATCATCCACGCTAAGGGATTGACTGTCACTTTTATAACACACCCACAGCTTAAAGTGCGGAAATATTTTGCGATATCGTATGCACTGGAACCTAGCTCGTCAGTTCCGAAAACCTGAGCTCTATCAAAGGGCCAACCCTCGCCAGAAATAACTATGCTTGAGGTAAAATCAACACCTTCAACTTTAAGCAAAGGCTTCTCAAACAAACTGGTGAGATACACGTTTCTGTCGATAACTCGAATTTCCTCTGTCGCAATATCTTTCGGCCACTTTTATCGTGAAAGAATAATATTTAAATATTATTCAATTTGATAATTATGTATACTTCCTACCTTACTGCATAGAAACTAAAATGGAAATACTCGAAAAATGTCTAATAGTTCGGATAGGAAATTGATGAAATATGACACTGCCAGTAGTGTGGATAGCTCCACTCTTTAAAATTATTACAAGTCATACTTTTATGCCAAGCCACACAAAGTGTCTCAAAAGGACGAGAAAATTTAGTTCAAATAAAGGTGTTTCAAATGTAGGCTTATGACGAACCTATTAAAAAAATGTGAGTAGGTTAGTTGAAGTCAATGCACCAAAATTAAGCTTTGGTTTTGATGTATAATTATTTCTTTACTCACCACTAGTAACTTAAATAACTTTAAGTGTTTGAATAACATGACACGTGACATATAAAAGTATTTTAAGTTATTAGTTGTGAGTAAAGGACTACACTAAACAAACTCCTTATATTTCACCACTATTTGAGACCGATTTTGTTAGTATGCTTCGCTCTTCCAAGAACCATTGATGAGCTGTGAATTCAGCGAAACTAGTCTGCTGCATATATTTTGGGCTTCTACGTCATCGTTTCTGCACGGAAATTCACATTTTGGCAATGAGAAGAAATCCTTAAATAAATAAAATTAAGCTTTATTTAAAAAATAGTGCTTAGTTTCTAGGGAAAAAAAAGATACACCAGATCCTTGTTGCTAGGGTGGAGGGATGAGTTTTGAAATATCACATTGTAAACGTTATTCGTGTTACTACTTAGAATGGGGCTAGAAGAAATACTATAGTGCACCATGTCAGTCAAGTATCTATTGGGGATACAACCGAAAATGTTATTATTATGATCACCTTTAGATTAAAAACAAATTAATCCTAAACACGTTCCATATCTGAGACTCGTAGAGAGCTGACAAAAATTAATCACCAATTGATAGACTTATGTAACATGTTATTAAAACATAACTATAGAAACAGTTAAAAATTAGTATTTCTTCTTCGGGCAAACGTATTTTTAATAAAGAAGAAGGGGAGGAGAGTTGTGTGATTAAGTTTTAAGTAAAAAAGAGCCTCGTAATTTTTATACTAGGTTTGTCAGTCATCAAAGTTTACCATTCTAGCAATGTTTGTTCTAATTTTTTGGAAATATAAGAAGTATGTGTGGTGTGTTCATTGACATTATAAAACGATGACGTACAGTGGTGATTTGAACTGGAGGTATAGGTTTTGTTGATTTATGTAGCAAATGAAATATGCGTTGGTGATGAAATATTAGACCGTTTAACATCTTTATATAAAAAAAAATCTTTAGAGCAGTGGTTTTTAACTTTTATTTTGCTCCATGCCCCACCTCGACACCTCAAAAAAGTTGATGCTCCCTTAATATAAAAACAAATTTGGTGTTGAAAAGGTATAATAATATAATGTAAAATTTAGAAATTTACCAAAAAAATAGGAGTTTAATTAATAATCAACTTTATATCTTTAGAGCACTTACTAACACTTTCATTATTGTTTATCGTGTGAAATTCACTAACATACGA
>NW_013667368.1:29089-42089 GCF_000517525.1 Limulus polyphemus | reverse complement strand
TAAATTATTAAAGCCTTATTTTACAAAACAAATATTTTTATTTTTTACACTTTTTGTTATTTATGTCTGAACTCTTATCATCAATATTTTTCCAACGTTTTGTTTGCAGCCTTTTCCCAAACTTATTTAATTCATCCGCAGACATACCACTGTGTCACTGGGGGGGCAAACACATTAGTAAATGTCATCTGAAAACTGCAAAATAAAATGTCAATTCCATTTTTGTGTTTATCTTTTGCTTAGTCAAAGTTGATTTGTTACTATGAGACAATTTCAGTTCTAGTGTTGTTTCTTTCTTTCTTTAAACTTTTCTATACCTTAACGTCCTCCGGTAAGTCAAAGGAAAGGTTACGGACCTACAGTGCTAAAATCCAGAGTTCGATTCACCACAGTGGACATAGCACAACAGATAGCTCAATGTGTGGTTTTGCACTGAAAGAAACAAACAATTCCTGTAATTGATGGTGTACAGATATCACACCACACCACACCTTACACATGTAAATACTGAACAGTAAAAAACAGTTGGCTGTCTGACTCTTCGTGGTCCAGTCAACGCAGATATGGAAATTTTACAGGCCTAAAATAAAGATCAATACGACTTACAAGTGTTGAGTAACTAATGATCCGTACTTTAAGACAATCGTCTAGAGGGCTAAATTATAACCCAACCAAAGGTTCATGTAGCACTGCTTTATAATTGGGATAGAGATCGTTGTACCAATTCCAGGCTGCACCCTAATGTTATTAACCACTGCTCTCTCTACATATTATAATATTTTTCATAACATTTGCATGTGAATTTATGCCGTTTTGTCTGGCACATAACAACGTGAAATAGAATTAACAAGCCAAATTGGGCTTTTTAACGATTGAAGTGAACAGAGTAGTTGATATTCAAGTAACGAACTGAGCTGAATATTTTTGTTAATTTTAATATCCTCGGTTAAAAAATGAAAATAATCATTAACATAATGAATTAAAAACAGACTGCAAACAACACGGAGTTTCATCTTAACGAATTTAGATTTGCTGACAGTGTAAAGTGTATGATTTCAGGTCTTCCCAGCGTGATATTATAGTCTGAACCGTAGATATCCCATTTATAGGCTAAATACAATAATGGAACTCGGAAAACGTGTCACGAGGCCGCCATCTTGGAGCGGGTTAGTGCTCCGGATGCGTCGCGTCTTTCTGCATATATTAGAAAGCGGTGTGCCTGTCTACAAAAATAATTTTAAATCGCGTCTCACATTTAAGGCTTTGATTGACCATATACTATGGTCTTCTCTTCTATTTTGTGTCATATGATTTCTATTTTATTTGTAATTTACTGTAGATTTTATCATTATTCTGCAATTTTACACAATTTTTTTTAAATGGTGAATAGAAGAAGAACTAATAATACTTAAAAATTAACGTCTTCTTATCTAATACTTGTTATAATACACTTTCTATTTTCACCTTGTGCTGGATTTTCTATTGGTCTTAATATGGTACTTTTTTCTATGGTGTATTCATTTCTCTTTTCGTATCATTGTTATAATATTTATATATTCTGTGTCTTTGACTTTGTATTGTTTTTATTTCTTAATTATTATTATTATTGCATTGCTGTAATAAAAAAGCCAATTGGACAGTTTCTAACCTTGATTTGTACTCTTCTGTTACCCTTTAATTAACTTTACTTTGTTCTAATGTTGTTCCCTGTAGTAAGTGAATTTATTAAGGGATAATTTGTTTGCTACTTTGTGTCACTAATGTACATAACTTATTTCAACGTATATACATATTGTAACGCGTATATTTTGATGAGCCTACTTGGAAACGTTGGAAGTTGTCAAGAAAAGGCGTCAGTCAAATCATTTTATAATAAAATGATAATCCGAGCAGTAACAATAGGGTTTCAGTTCTTTAGGAGCAATATCTATTTGGAGTTAAGATTTTTCAGATTTAATTCCATAACCAACAGCTATGTTTTCATTTAGATGTTTTTTTAAAACAGAAGCACGAACTAGGCATTTTTTCTTCTTCATTGCATGTTGAATAAAATATATTTTTTTTCATACAAAATATATGCCATCTTTTTAGTAGTAGTCCTGCATTACTTTATCATATTCAAGATGTATCTTTCATTGATACCTGTGTAGAATCATGAGAATACATATTTAGTTTTGTACAGCGTATAATGTTTATTGAACTCTGAGCATAATCTTGTACAAGATTCTGGTATGATTATAAAGAATCTTATAAAGGTCCAAGATTTTAATCAGGAAATAAATATAATATGTAACATGTACAACACTACACAAGGTAGTAATCCAGATACCACAATCAAATTCACGCAATACAGGGAACGACATTAGAACAAAGTACAATTACTTAGACAGTAGACATCTGTGATTACCACGCTGCACTGTATTATACTATACTATACTAAACTGTACTATATTATACTATACTATACTAAACTGTACTATATTATACTATACTATACTAAACTGTACTATATTATACTATACTATACTAAACTGTACTATATTATACTATACTATACTAAACTGTACTATATTATACTATACTATACTAAACTGTACTGTATTATACTATACTATACTAAACTATACTGTATTATACTATACTACACTAAACTGTACTGTATTATACTATACTACACTAAACTGTACTGTATTATACTATACTACACTAAACTGTACTGTATTATACTATACTACACTAAACTGTACTGTATTATACAATACTATACTAAACTGTACTGTATTATACTATACTATGCTACACTAAACTGTACTGTATTATACTATACTATACTACACTAAACTGTACTGTATTATATTATACTATACTACACTAAACTGTACTGTATTATACTATACTACACTAAACTGTACTGTATTATACTATACTATACTACACTAAACTGTACTGTATTATACTATACTACACAATATATTATATTATTATGTTACTGATATGATGTATGTTTAGATATCAAACTAGAAACAGCTGTGGAACAAATCCGCCAATGCAATAACAAATATAATTCCCATACCAAATTTTTAACTGTTGCCTTAATATAGATCTACATATTTCCAGCTTTATTTCCTCATGAACTGCAAGGCCTGGCACACAATCCAAATTTTAAACTGTTGCCTTAATATAGATCTACATATTTCAAGCTTTATTTCCTCATGAACTGCAAGGCCTGGCACACAATCCAAATTTTAAACTTTTGCCTTAATATAGATCAAATCTACATATTTCCAGCTTTATTTTCTCACGAACTGCAAGAACTGGCACACAATCCATATTTTAAACTGTTGCCTTAATATAGATCTACATATTTCCAGCTTTATTTTCTCACGAACTGCAAGGACTGGCACACAATCCAAATTTTAAACTGTTGCCTTAATATAGATCTACATATTTCAAGCTTAATTTTCTCACGAACTGCAAGGCCTGGCACACATACCAAATTTTAAACTGTTGCCTTAATATAGATCTACATATTTCCAGCTTTATTTTCTCACGAACTCCAAGGACTGGCACACAATCCAAATTTTTAAACTGTTGCCTTAATATAGATCTACATATTTCCAGCTTTATTTTCTCACGAACTGCAAGGACTGGCACACAATCCAAATTTTAAACTATTGCGTTTATATAGATCTACATATTTCCAGCTTTATTTCCTCACGAAGTGCAAGGCCTGTAACACATACCAAATTTTAAACTGTTGCCTTAATATAGATCTACACATTTCCAGCTTTATTTTCTTACGAACTGCAACGCCTGGCACACATACCAAATTTTCATCATATTCATTAAACTAAATCGTCAGAATGTAAACCAAAAAAAGATGCAGAGATACATCGACATAATCAAGATGATTAAATTTGGAAAATTGACTTGCAAAGTGATATTACAATACAGGTGGCAAAGTATAAAGTTTATAAAATACAGTAACTTTTTTTTTCTTACCAAACAATTTCCTTATATTTTTAGGTAAATTGTATAGGCCCACATTTTTACATGCTACGGTATACCATAAGTTTATTTGTTTGTTTGTAATTAAGCACAAAGTTACACATTAGGCTTTCTAGCGTTATAAGTCCGCAGAGATACTGGGGGGGGGGGGGGTACCATAAGAGTAGAATGTTACGTCATTAATTTTATATTTTTCATCGGCAAATAGGAATAGAACGCACACATTATGGGATACTTACGGCCTGAAATATGAATTAATAGTCACCTTGGGCCTAATTCAGTTTGATAGGTTTAACAGTATGCTCTAAGAAACAATCTGAAGTGCTTGACCAAATGTTTCGAATAATCTAGTAAATTAACATTCTAAAAATTATTCTTCGAGTGCAGAACAGCGTACATGATAACAAAAAATCATTACAAATGTACATGTATGACTATTTAAAACATATATTATTTTGTAGTTTATTCCATTTTGAATCAATAATTAGTACTGACACCTTTCGCCATTACATTTTATGTGTGAAACAATGGGCCAAGCGTGGCCCGGTGGTTAACGTGCTGTATTGTGGGCTGAGGTGCCGTGGTTCGCGTCCAGTTACTACCAAAGAATAAATCCTGCTCCGCACTTTGATTTCATGAGTGCGTTATAAGAGTGACAGTTGAATATTAGTAGTTGTTCTGACACACTAGCTATATCTGGCTTTCCTCCAGTTTATCACTATCAAAATTAGGGACGATTAACGTAGATCCCTTTTGTAACTTTGCCCGAAATCCAAGAAAAACTGTGCTTTTACTATGAATTTCTGACTTGAGTAATTTAGACATGGAATATAATGAAAGTGAATTATATATAAAACCGTATTATGGAATGTATGGTCATTTCTTCATCATACTACCTATGCATATCTTGTTTAGATCATATGTTGTGTATACGTCTTTCAGATTATTTTAGACATCTGCGTTCCTTTTTTACATTACTTTAATGTTTTTTGATCCAATACAGTGTATGTTCTTTTGACAATCGAGTGTCTGTATTTTCGTGGGGCGAAATATGCTTGTAGTTTCTAAGTTAAGGCAATACTGTGACTACTTTTATTATAATTATAAATTGCCTATTTTTCTCTTACCCATTACTCTTTTATTGGTGCCCTCTGGTAGCTCAGCGGTAAGTTTGAGGGCTTATAGCATTAAAATCTGGGTTCGAACCTTGTGGTGACTACAGCACAGATAACCCATTGAGCAACTTTGTGTTTAACAATAACACTTTGACTGGTATTTAGTTTGGTAAGTGCCGTCGTTTTTAACGCACGTGAAATAACATGAGAAATCTATAATAACAAAGAAAAAAAGATTCAAGTGTTTAAATAAAAAAAAAAACGACATTTTTTTATTTTTCTGAATGGGACACAGTTTAAGACCTGTGCTTCATGGGGCATATATTTCAAATAAAAGCCTATAAATACTTCGATCGAGCCCATGGATCCTTATATTTCGACACCTTTTTTCTTTTTTTAGTCTAAACACATATATAAACACAGTTGAAGACCTATGCAGTTTGGACCTATGGACTTCACACGAAACGTCATCATGAATCTTCAAATAGGTTAAAAAGATTGTAGTGTGAAACATGACAAATTATATGGTAATTATAGGAAAACGGATGTATCTTCAAGCCACTGTTGTAAAGTCGAACAGAGATATTAAGTGTTGTAGTCCTGCAACATCGTGAGCCTTCCAGGACTCTTGTAATGATATTAAGCCTAGAAAACCACGTACATGTATTTTCCTTTGCTTTGCTCAGAGCTGAAATAAGATAACTTTAGTGCCGAGTTTTAATGTTGCAACTTCGTGATACTTAGAGCGGTTTCCTTATTGCTGGTGGCTCGTTAGCCTGAAGAATTCTGAACGAATTACACTCAGCGATGCTGGGATAAATTGACGAAGTAGTTTGTCATGCTCACCGGCTACCGTCCCGCGTAAGGCCGAAGGGTGCGACGAGCCTGTGCAGTTTATAAAGGTAAAATCTTATCGCGAGTGTGTTGTTCTATTCAGGTCATCTACCAATCTGAGTCTACAGAACTGAGAATGGAGACCATACGGAAGTGGGGGGGGGGGATATTTGAAGTTGGAAAACGCCACCCCTTTCAACTCATAATAAGAACTTGTAATGTTGAATTATGTGGCTATTGATTTGTACTGTTTTATCGATTTTCATCACCAAGACTACAAGGCACTTCCAAGTCATTCTCAAAATTCTCACATCTTCCAAATTAACATTTTAAAACAAATATATCTGAAAAATATGATTTGTAGTTAAAAGAAGTATTGAGAAAGGGAGGGCTTATGGAAACAATTAATTTGTCATAAATAGCACTGAGTATGATCCTTGAGTACATAATATTAAAAAGAGGTGGAACATAAAATACTATTGACGAAAATGCGTTTATTGGTACAAAATGTACTTCATTTACAGAGCAGTTACGATATATTTTTTTTCCACTTCAAAAATCTATTGTCACGAAATACTATATTTCTGGCGATATTTAAAGCCAAATCAATAAACTACACCACTGTTGTATCATTACAGTTTAAAATTTTAATTTTGAAACATCCATAATGTGTAACAGGATTAGGGTGACATCTCAAAAGCTCAAAAAAAACTACGATGTTCCATACGGTGGGACAGCGGTAAGTATTCGGATTTACAACGCTAAAATCGGGAATCGATCACCTTCGGTGGACACAGCAGATAGCCCGATGTGGCTTTGCTATACTAAAACACACACACACACACACACACGATCGCATTCCCAGTAGCTAGAACATTAAGTCACGTATGTGCCACGTGTTCGTTTGTTATCTCAGTGTTTCTGTGCATATTCGTCGTAGTTAACACTTGTGTTAAGTGTAATAATATCAAATCTAAATCATGTGTAGTGTTTTACATCGAACCAAGTGTGTATCCGTCTTAATATCGCACCTAATTATGCATAGCGCGTTCTTACATCAACACTTGTACCCGTCTTATTATTGTCCCTAATCATTAATGGCTTGTTCTTACATCAAAACGTGTGTATCTGTATTATTATGAAACCTAATCATGCAAAGCTTGTTCTTACAGCAAAACACGTGTGTACCTGTTTTATTATCGAACCTAATCATGCATAGCTCGTTCTTAGCTCAAAACACGCGTGTACCTGTTTTATTATCGAACCTAATCATGCATAGCTCGGTCTTAGCTCAAACCACGAGAGCACCTGTCTTATTATCGAACCTAATCATGCATAGCTTGTTCTTACAGCAAAACACATGTGTACCTGTTTTATTATCGAACCTAATCATGCATAGCTCGGTCTTAGCTCAAAACACGAGAGCACCTGTCTTATTATCGAACCTAATCATGCATAGCTTGTTCTTACAGCAAAACACGTGTGTACCTGTTTTATTATCGAACCTAATTATGCATAGCTCGTTCTTAGCTCAAAACACGTGTGCACCTGTCTTATTATCGAACCTAATCTTGCATAGTTTGTTATAGCAAAACATGTGTGTGTATTATCGAGCCTAATCACGTGTGGAATGTTCTTATATCGAGCCATTTGTGCGGTATATTGCTATTGAGCAAATACACATGTTGAATGTAATAATATCACGTGTAATGTCTTTATATCGAACCTTCTGAATAGTGTATTAATATGGGACCCTAAAATATCTTATTATGGGGTGGATGAAGTTTGGGAGAGAAAAACATAAAGTTTATGTAAACTGGTAAACTTAGTGAAAACCTTTCGAAAGAAATCATTGCGTCTTAATCTTCAACACCAGTTTCTTAGTGAAAGTATTGGTCGATGATAAAATCCAGCACGTACCCATTTATTACTTGATTACTCAACAGGTATGACGATTTGATATCACAATACGCATAATTCCATATAACAACACTTTATGTTCACATAATTGTGTTAATACAAGAAGTACATTTCTTCATTCAAGTAACGGTTGTATTTATGGTAGGTGAATTCAAGAGACATTTAGCATGATAAGACCGGTGCCCAGGATATAAATCTTAGTTTCAAATCCTCTATCAAACCCCCGAGACGATGTTCCAAACAATGAGCACATTTCACACATCTCAGGGTCATTCACAATAACTGATTGTTTTTTATTGTCCTCATTTAATGGCATTGTGACCACAAAATGCGATGTAATAGCATTTGGGGCGAAATTCAGTAATTCGCAGAATTATGACTCGTTACCTAGGTAGTTTTTCTTCTTATCAGGATGCTTAGTGTTTGTTCTTGGAATCTTCAGGGTAATTAGTGTACAGAGTTCGGGTTATGTCACAGGTACTGCCGAAGGCTAAAATGTTTTTCTGTGCTGAAACCCGTACACATAACAAGTATCAGTAACGCTGTGTAGTGTAGCTAGTTGTTCTACAAAGTGAGTAGTGCGTTGTGAGCTACTCCACCAATCGTACTTCAAAGTGATTACTGTAACATAAGTTGTTACGGGTAGTTGTTGTATTTTAAGTTGCTACAGATAGCTGCTATGTTTTGAGTTGCTATAGGTAGCCGTTGTATTTCAACTTGTTACGCTGCATTTTGAGTTTTTACAAGTAGCTACCATTTCATGAGGTGTTACAACTCTGAGTTGATAAATTACAGTAAATTACGTGTTGTTACAGTTTTATTTATTTATTCCAATCCTTTTCTACCCTGAGAGCTATTGCTGTACCATGTGTATGTATATATATATATATTTATCTTCTGTAGTGTGACTTGTTACCAAAAGTTGTTTCAGATAGCTCCATGATTATAAGATGTTACAGAAAAGTTCTGCAGTGTGAGCTGTTACCAAAAGTTGTTTCAGATAGCTCCATGATTATAAGATGTTACAGAAAAGTTCTGTAGTGTGAGCTGTTACCAAAAGTTGTTTCAGGTAGCTCCATGATTATAAGATGTTACAGAAAAGTTCTATAGCGTGAGTTGTTACCAAAAGTTGTTTCAAGTAGCTCCTTGATAAAAAGATGTTACAGAAAAGTTCAGTAGCGTGAATTGTTACCAAAAGTTGTTTCAAGTAGCTCCATGATTATAAGATGTTACAGAAAAGTTCTGTAGCGTGAGTTGTTACCAAAAGCTGTGGTCAGTGAAGTTTTTAGCATCACAATATGTCTTGATTCACGAG
Source organism: Limulus polyphemus (assembly GCF_000517525.1). Taxonomy (NCBI): domain Eukaryota; kingdom Metazoa; phylum Arthropoda; class Merostomata; order Xiphosura; family Limulidae; genus Limulus; species Limulus polyphemus. The sequence continues at coordinate 32,897 of NW_013667368.1, read as the reverse complement.
GTTCTGAGGTCGTCGTTAAGTTCATTGCAGAAAGGAAGATTCTGGTGTAGATGAAAACTTCCTAGATCCTATAAACAGTTTATAGTAGCTGTAACATTAAACAGCAAGATTTCCGGGATCAAAGTCCTTAAACAGGCGATTGTTTATATTAACTAACAAAGATGAAGCCTTCACTTGCTTTGCAAGGTTTTATCTTCCTACTAACCTTGATTACCTCGCCCACATTAGAACGTGACCTAATCACGTGAGATCAAGGAGCACGTGAAAATTTGACGTTATTACCCTACTTTTTTGTAACGAAGGAGGAGTACGTTCATGTAAAACGTAACGGTAAAAAAACGTGTCTTGACATATATCTTAATGACTTTGATATTTTGGTACGGTTATATAGTGCTGTAAATCACATGGGCGTGGAAGGTTACGTTTCTTTCAAATGGGAAACATTTAGATAGTAGTAGCATCGAACATATTCTCTAATTATTGATGCAGATCTCAGTTATTTGCTATATGGTTACTGTACATGTTATTTCTGTTTCTTACCACACTAACTCTATAGTTATATCAGTCCTTAATGTGTTTTTTAGTAGTTCAGAGTCCTCGATGTTTTATTTTTTTAAATATCTGTATAACTCAGTTCTTGATTGTTTTATTCAGTAATTCAGACCTTGATGAGTTTTTAGGTAGTTCAATCTTTATTTTTCAGTAGTTCAGTCTTTGATGTTGCTGTTTTTTGAAGTAGTTCAGTCCTTCGTGTTCTTTTCACTAGCTCATTTCTAGATGGAGTTTTGTCATTAGCCCATTTCTTGATGTTTTGTTTTTCTGTTGTTCAATTATGGATAGGTTTTTCAGTTGTTCAATTCTTTTTGGGGTTTTTCGCTAGTTATATCCTTGATAAGTGCTTTCACTAGTTCAGTCTGTGATGGGTTTCATTCGCTTGTTCAGTTTTTGGTGGTGTTTTGACGCTCTCGGTCCTTGATGGTTTTTTTCAGTAGTTTAGTCTTTGATGGGTTTTCACTTGGTTAGTCAGTTTTTGTTGATTTTTTATAGTAGTTCAGTATTTAACGGGTTTTTCAGCTGTTCAATTCTTGAATTATTTTTCAGTAGCTCAATCTTGGATGGGAGTTTTTCACCAGAATAGTCTTCGATGTGTGTTTTTTTATAATCTCACTGCCAAGCATCGCGGAGCGGGAAATACTGGCTTATCCTTCCTTCTGTTCGTCTGTCCGTTCAGGTCTTGTGGATAGGATATCTCAAGGTTGGATTGATTTTGACCAAACGTATACAATAGATAATACACGCAAATTTCTAGGCGTGATTAACTTTTGAAGGTTATAGTTTAAAGGTCAAGGTCAAAAGGTCACTGGTTCATAGGCAGAACCGGCCCAAGGCAGAAATGTGGCCTGTGCGAACTTTGTATTTGGCGACCCCGACCCTGTAAAATTGACAAGAACTGCTAATTGTAATATCGATTTTGGTGCCTCTTGAGGTGGGCGCCCAGTGCGGGGGCTCACGTCGCCCACCCCAAGGTCTGACCTTGTACAATGAAAATCTTCCTCAATCTTGTGGACAAGTACTACATCATTTAATTGGGGTGGACTTTTACCTTTTTTAAGGTAAGAAGATCATTGAAAACTCAATCTTTTAGACAGGTACTGCATCATCAAATTGGGGGACTTAAACGTACAGTATAACATTAGTGGGGGCATAGTTGTTTCATAAACACAATTTGCACTTGTCTCACTAGTTCTCTCCTTAGTTTTGTTTCTTTGTTTATGGCAAAGCTATTGAGGCCTGTTTAGCGTCGTCTCTCATATAGAACTGCCGACAAGAGTGAAGGCAACCTGGCGGCAGCACCCACTGACAACTCTTAGGCTACTCTCTACCAACGAACAGTGGGATTAACCATTACATTATAACACCCAACGACTGAAAGAACGAGCATATTCAGCGCTAGGTTTCGATTTTGTAACCCGGAAATTGCGAGTCGAGTACCCTAACCACTAGCCGATGCCAGGCAGAGTCCTTGTTATTCTTTTCAGTAGTCAGTCCTTAATAAGGCAGTTGAACAGTTCAGTTCCTGATTGTTTTTCCGTAGTTCAGTCTTTGATGTTTTATTTTTTCAATAGTTTAGTTTTGATGGATTTTTTTTAGGTAGGTTAGCAGTCGTGTTTTTTTCATTAATGGGATTTTTCTCAGCTGCTCAGTCCTTGATGTGTATTTTTCAGTAGTTAAATCCTTGATGTGTTATTTTCACTAGTTCAAGCTTTGATAATGTTGTTTTTTTCACTAATTCAGTCTTTGATCAATATAATGTTTTAAGTATATCAATTCTTGGTGGAATTTTCAGTAGTTCAGTTCATGTTTTTTCACTTGATTGTTTTTTTCACTAGTTCCGTCCGTGATGTTTTTTTTTAACTGTAGGTAATTCCATGATGGGTTTTTGAATTGCCAAAGAATTCCTACAAAGCTACAATTCAGTCAAAGCTTTGATAATACATGCCATATTTGAACCAATACGTTAATAACTGTATCTATTAATAATAATTGGTGCTGTTAAAATAAAATGTATCATATTAAAGCACTAGCACCAAACTGCAAAGTATGTTCTTGTTTGATTAAAATCTCTCTTTTAACTTTTAACAAAGACTTCATGCTCTAAAAGTGAGCTTAGTTGTGAAGTGATGTTTAAATAAGTATAAATACTTAAACTGTAATATTTTTTCAGTACGTTGTGACAGAGTTTTCATGATTTTTGAGAAATACACTCGCTTTAGAGTGAGGTTTCTTCGTAGTCTTAACCATTAGCAGCTGGTGTAGAAAACTTGATATTTAAGTGTGAATTGCCCACCAGTGGCACAGCGGTATGTCTGCGGACTTACAACGCTAGAAACCGGGTTTCGATACCCGTGGTGGGCAGAGCACAGATAGCCCTTGTGTAGCTTTGTGCATAATTAAAAACAAACAAACTTAAGTGTGAATTAATTTTATAATTAATTAATTCGATACCCGTGGTGGGCAGAGCACAGATAGCCCTTGTGTAGCTTTGTGCATAATTAAAAACAAACAAACAAACAAACTTAAGTGTGAATTAATTTTATTATTTGTAACATAACGTGTTGCTAGTACATGGAGTGAACGTTGTAGATTTTTGCTTGAAGACATGGCAAGGTGGCAAGATCACATAAAGTAAAATGTCGAGTGTTATAAGGTAAGGTCGAAGATGTGGAATTCTTCAGTAGATCGAGATGACACCAGAGGCTTAGTGGCCATTTAAATCTCTTCGTTTCTTTGGTAAACTTAAAACAGTCACAAACCTTGAAATAAAGGAATATAAATGTGTTTATAATATTACAAGGTGGTGAGATAGTATTAAAGAAATGCTCGAAAAAAAATCCTTCGGTAGCGTGGTAGCATTTGCGCCTAACTTTGTTAAAAGTGGGGAGAGGGGCAAGTGTAAGGAAGAAATGGCGAGCGAACGAGAAGAGAAACCCTTTTCCTAAAAAATATTCAATGTGGGGTGACAGCACCCCTTCTGTTCCTCTGGTTAGGTGCCTATGCTCGGTAGTCATAATGTACAATCACAGAAATAATTACAAAACGAATGAGCTGTGAATTCATATTAACTTATTTTGAGTCTAATGAAGTGCAAAGTAATAAGACTGCATAACGTATGCTTAGCGTGTTAAATATATTTACACATACACCCTTTATTAAAATTCGATGACGAGGAACCAGCTTTGGGACTAATAATGGTTGGAGACGGCTTGAATGGGTAATGAGGAAAAAAAACTTTAATATAAGTTTAACA
>NW_013667368.1:27355-28148 GCF_000517525.1 Limulus polyphemus | reverse complement strand
ACAACGTTTCGACAAGGTTTTGTCATCATCAGTTGTCGAAACGTTGTACATTTGCTGTTATGTTAAACTTATATTAAAGTTTTTCTTCATTACCCATTCAAGCCGTCTCCAACCATTATTACACTAGTTATTAGTTTCAAGAAGAAAAAAAACAGCTGATAATTTCAAACATCTTGGAATGCACTGGTATTAAGTTAGCTGAACCTGATTGGCTCGAGAGTGGTGAAGCTGTTCTTTGATTGGCTTTTAGTTGTAAGCCCGTTTGAATGAACAGTTCTTACGTAACAATAGACCAGACAGCCTCACCTGAAGTTTTTGGCGGCTTTCATGATCTCAATTTTAAGTATGACAGTGGTTATGGTAGAGTTACCATGGCTTAAGATAATTGTGGCTATGATTTTTTCCCGCTTTCCCACAAGTTTGTAACATAACGTCTCTAGCAAACTGCCGATAATTTAGCTTATTTCCTGTCTTCATTATCGACTTCCGTTAACTCAGTTGTTGTTATCTTCCGACCTTTTCTTGTTATTAAATCAATGGCTCAACGTCAAAGAGCGGATTTAGCAAATGATATCAACACGGTAAGACTTGCGTTTTATTTCTAAAGGGAGCGAATACGTTCTTTTTTGTAACTATTTCTTTTTAAAATAACAGTATGTTATCTGATTTTCATTTACGTTTTATTAGAATAGTTTATCTTCTAATTGAAATTGAACAAAACCTGCTTCAGGAGTATTTATATATATATATATATATATATATATAGTGCATGGTGTATATATATATATATATA